>NW_021620757.1:222231-231875 GCF_004785775.1 Grammomys surdaster
GGAAAGAAAGAAAGAAAGAAAGAAAGAAAGAAAGAAAGAAAGAAAAGAGAAAACTAGAAGAACAAAACTAAGAACAAATACATGGGAAACAAAAACAGTTTGCAGTGATATGTACCACAGGGGAAAACAAAGCAGGTAAAGCTATGACAAATGAAAGCCTCACTGAGCAAGTGACTTTTAAAGAATAAAAGCTGTAGAAAGTGAAGAAGCCATGATTACATCGAAGAAAGACCACCACAGACTAAGGGAACAAGACTGAAAGAGGCAGGAGCTGGTGTGAGGAATAAACAGGCCAGCAGGCACATAACAGAGAGAGAAGGAACAAGGAATTATGTAGAGAGGTCAAGTGTCACACACACTCCAACCTGTTTACCTCACAACATGAAGTGTTACCAAAGTTCACATTCAAGTACCATGCAATCAAGTTACAAACAAACAAACAAAAAAAAAACGAAACAAAACTCTTACATTTTAAGTAAGTTTATAATTTGTGTTGAGCCAAACTGTGAAGGCCACAGTGGACATCCCATTGTAGGCCTTTCAGTGAACCTCAGGACTTGAGCTGCCCTGCTGTTTCCAGCAGAGACCTAACACTACTACAGAACTCTGAGGAGCTCTAGTTGGCATGCTGAAAAGCAAACAAACAAAGAACAACTATACAGTCAAACAGAGGCATAGAAATGAATTACGAGTACATTAAAATAATCTAAGAAAACATAATAGATAATTAGTGATGAAAATGGTAAGCTTCGGAATTTCTGTATTTTGAATGTAAAAAAGGTTTTTCTGATACTGCATGTGGTATATGAGTGAAAAATCTAGAATGTCAAAGTTACTGTCTTGAACAACTACAAAAATGCCTTTTGCTGAGGGGTCAGACTAAAAGCGCTGGAGTGGAAGTAGAAAATCTGAGGAACTCTCTCTGGGCTTCCTTTAAAATAGATGCTATGATGAAGAAGATAAATTGTATAGGAATTCATTAGCACTGGGTTGAAAAGGAAGGAAAAGAAGAATGAGCAGGATTAAGCAAAATCATTCTTTCTTTGTTTCCTGGCAGAGTCTCAATTCTCAAGGGTTAATCGCAAGCAAATCACTTTTGCTGAACTCAGTGTTTTATATTGTCTTATTATTTGGTTCAATTTCCACAAAGAGAGCTCTCTGAATTTAAACAACATCATGTAAAAGGAGAAATGTGAAGAGGGAATAACAAAGGCTACTGACGACTCAGCAGGATTCCGGGGAGAGACATAGGAGTGCTTCTAAGTATGTAAGAGCAGTGTGCTGAGCTAGCCCAGAGGTGGACAGCAGGCAGAGTGTGTGTGAGGGCCTGGGTTCACACACAAAAAATGTCAGCCCTTTCAAATACAGACACTGGGAAGAGAAATTTTACAACTGTCTTCCCTGAAATTTTCAAGCTGCATGAATTTCTCATCTCTACTGGCCAGCCCATGTTAACCTACTCGGCCCTCAGCAATGCTGTTCCACAGCGCATACACTGATGTCTCAAGATAATCTCATGAAAAAGCAGAGGCACAGCTAGCACAGTTCTACTTACTCTGCCTTTAAGCCACTTAATTTCTTTTAAACCAAAGGCAAGTATTACATTCTATAACAACACTAATAGATAAATGGAGTGTGGGGAAGACATGACGACATTATAACAAAATCAAACGTCAAACACAGGAAACAAACCTCAGGCTCACCTCCAGTGAGTTGTAATCTATTCATCAGTATAATAAATGAAATTTTCCCAAACTCAAAGCTCCATTATGATTTCTTGGGAATAATCTTTTAAATACTACTTTGGCTTTATTCAAGATAACGTTACAAGGAGTCTTGCCTACACTTTCTCCTAGTAACATAAAAAGCTCTTTGCTCACATTAAACTGTACCTCGAACAAGCGTACGTACAGATCAGTTATGGTAGCCATAGAGACAGACAGGCTGGGGCAAATTTCCAACTAAGCTGCAAATTTGCTTCAGGTTCTTTCTTAACCCAAATACACACTGAGGGTGAATTTCATGTGTTGACTTGGCTAGACTAAAATACTGGGGTAGTCTTGAAGATGCTGTGGGAAATTCTGTAGGTGTGGTTAACACTTAGTATCGGTTAAAGACTACAGACAATCTATGGTTTCAACCACACCACAGTCACACTGAGCAGGATAAAACAACAAGGCCAGCAAACAGACCTGGAGGACAGAGAAGAGCCCCTCCCATTCTAAAGCTGGTTCGTGTCTCTCTTTGACATAAATCTAAAGGATTCTGACCAGCTGACCACACAGCCCTAAAACTGTGCACAGAACCCCCCAGGAATCACACTCCTCTTTTTTTTCTGAGAGACATTACAGGCCAGCTTACTAGGAATGTTAAAGAGCAGTCTTTGGTTTACACATTGTATGTTTTGACCTCCTTCCTTGTATGACATCTGTAAAACAATAATTCCTCAGATTTTATTTTTATTTTGTATTCACATTTTTGATGGCACTTGCTTCTATCTGTACACAGACTGAAGACAAATTATAAGCCTGTGCCTGCTATTGAGACCACCAGAAGAAAGATCCTTTCTACCTTCACCACCACTGTGTGGTGATTGAGCCAAGGACTTTGTCTACCTCTGGTATTAGAAGCAGGATCCAAAAAGCATCCAAACAGTAAAAAGCCAATGCCACTCCCCAACCTCCCCTGTTCATACAGCTCTGCTTTCTAACCCTCTCGTCTTTTGACTCTCCATTATGATCATAGACCACATTGTACAATCTGTCTCCCTCACACACATGAGATTCTAGAGAACAAGAAGCAGGCTCTGTTCACCTTTTCATTCTCAGTATGAGCTAAATAAGAGTAATTACCTAAATGGATACACAAATGGTTAGACAATGGTGTTTTGCCTCTGAGTCAGACTCCTTCTGAGAAAAGTAGAAATAAAAATGAAGGATAGTGGGGTCAAGGTTAGGACAAAGGACTTTGGACAAAAGAAAGAACAGGGAGAAGACAAAGATTATGTTGGTAAACATCAATTCTGATTTGGGCTTTATTCTCAATTTGCTATTATCTTACATCATTATAATTTGAAGAAAGGGACCTTTTTCACCTAGCCAATTCCTTTGCCATTTTATTATTAAACATTATTATTATTGTCTAATGACTTCATGATCCAAGTACCAAACTATTTTGCTACTGTTGTGGTGTAGTTTGAATCTGAAATGTTCCTAACAAGCTCATGTTCTAAATGTTGGTCCCTTAGATTGAGGGAACTATGGAAGTGAGGCCAAGCTGAACGAAAAGGTCACAGGGAGTGGGTCCTTGGGAGTATGCTATCCCTGCCCACTTCCTGTCTTGATCTCAGTGTCCCTTTGTCCAACAAGTGAACTTCTCTCTACTACATGTTCTTGCCATCAACTTACTCTGCCAAGCACCCAGGACCAAATAACCATGGGTGAGCCTGAGAACTCTTAAGCTAACATGGATTCTTCCTCCTTATATTGTTTTGTCATGAATCAATCACAGCAATGTAACAGTTATTCATACAGTCAGGCATGGTGACCAATAACTTTTAGTCCAACCACTCTCAAGGCAAAGGGTGCTAGATCTCTGAGGTTGAGAACAGCCTGGTCTACATATGAGTCTCAGGCCACCCAAGGGCTACAAAGTCAGACACTGCCTTAAAACAAACAGAAACAAAACCAAACAAGCAAACCCAGCTTACTAATGCACTTATATTCAAATCCGCCTTCTTCTTGCCATCTCCCCACAGCCTCCCGTTTCCATAATACTCAATTATAAATCTCTCACGTCAGTTCATTTGTTGTCTTTTGGGGAAGTTTTTCATTTCTATTTATTTTGAGAAGTATAAAAAGCACATGCAGTACTTTTAGTACAGAAAGGTCATTTTATTAAATATTTTTTTCAATGGCCTTGATAGGCTGTCCATTGTTTGTTGACATTTTGACTGTAGTAAGCCTGTGTCACAAAAGGAAGACCTAGCTAAACCACATCTAAAAGACAGTGAGTATTAGAGAAGTCACATGTTTTACAAACTGAAGCTCTGTCTGCACTAGAATTGGAACTTAGCCTAATTGTACACTGGTACCATTACCCCTACATTCCTTAAAAGGAAAAGGATATTCAATAGATTATAAAAAATAAAATAATCATTACTTTTCAAGGTGAGCTCACAATGAAACATCTATCTGACGATAATGCCCACTCATAAAAATCTTATAAAATGTCTTAAACAACTCTTCACTGGATCATTTTTAAAAAGCAACCTAGAGTACAATATCTGCTTAGCTAAACTAAAACTAGAGACTAGAACTGTCCTTTGATGTCCCTAACACATTATAATTCTCTATGTTATCTTCCTCTCCCTCACCCAAAGTACACTGTAATACCCTACATAAGACAGAATCACAGTTTGATATACACTTAGAAGTGGCATTACTAGTCCTTCCTTGAAATGTTCTTTCAGCTGGGATCATGCAGCAATATGTCATAGTGCGAGTTCAGAATCTCTTAATAATGAAAGGCATACTGTCCCCCAAATACCCTGAGATTAAAGGCATGTGCCACCATGCCCAGTGAAAGAAAGACATTTTAACCAACAGCTCAGTCTGAAAAGCCAGGAAAGCAGTCCAGTGAATAATCTCTTGATGCAGGAGAATTAAAAGTAGGGTATATCTTGAAGGTAATTTCATAAGACTGAAACACCTTAAATACCTTATTACAGCATTTTGTAGGTTTTCTTATTTCTTACTTGGGAATTTCTCTCCTTTCCAGAAACCACTCTTCCTCTCTTCCCAGAACCTATTTTACTGTAGACAGAAATTGCTTAGATGGACCTTATTCACAGCTTTTAATTTTCATAATATATTATTCATCCCTTCCTTGTTTCAAATCAATCTGCTTTGAAGCTTAAGAATTTATAAACATATCGAGGTTTATCTGAAGACCCTGAAAATTATCATAAAAGCCAAGGCTACAAATCATTTCTTGGAACTGAAGTCCATCCATTTCTTTTATCTGAATGATGGAATGGTAATGTTCTACAGCAAAAAGGACTGGTTTCCTTCTCCAGTCCTGCCACTTGCTATCAATGTAACCTTGAGAGACTTAATTAACCTCTCTAAGTCTCAACTTTCTTATGTGTAGAATAAAGAAAAATTGCATGAAACCCCACACAGTCTTATATGAAGAGAAAGTACCACCAGTGTCTGGTGCATAGCAGACAGTTATTAAATGTTAGCTTACTTCTTCCTTAACTATTTACACATACTGAATAAGAACAGAAACACCAGGGCTCAAGAGATCCCTCAGTGGCTAAGAATGCTTGCTGCATTTCCAGAGGATCCAAGTTCGGCTCCCAGCACCCAAGTCTGAAGGTATTAACTCTGGTTTCAGGGGATGATACTCTTTTCTGACCTCCACAGGCACCCGCACACAACAGAGTCACACATAGACAGAAGTGAACATTTTTATGCTATAAAATAACTTATTAGAGAAAGTTGTGCAAAAAGTGTTTTTAGGTCAAACAAAATCAGGAGGGAAAACATATAGTAGCTAAAAGTACCTAAAGCAACATCTATAAAAATCTCTTAGTCAAAAATACTTACCATACTGAGAACATATAAATGATAACTTTACTGTTAGAAATAGGAAGAAGAGTTTTTATTGAAACTTAAAAATGAGAATAATTCTAAATCACATGATATTCTAACTGCAAACTGCCAAAGATTGAAGGGCTTCTCTAATTGCAGGCAAGGCTAAACAAGTCACCAGTTAACTCTCTTTCTTCCCCTTCCTCACAGTGTGGCTCATTCACTCACTTTTCTATGACGTTGTTGATTTCCTGAGGTGGAAACAATGAGTCTGAACTCAAAGACAGTGTCTGCTAGGCCTTCTGGCTCAGCAACTCACTGTCTCGCCCTTGAAAAAACAAAGACTCTACAGCCTGCTCTGTGGGGGCTTGGCCGCGGGGCGGCTATGAAGGGCTATGACAGGACCACAAGGACCAAGTCTCCTAAGGACAAAATTCATATTTGATTTGACTTTGTACTTACTAAATCATTTAGGCACCTTACACACCAAGTAAAGACTCCATAAACACGCACTGAGAATGAAAAGATGACAATATTAACACATCTATCCTTAAGTGATAACTATAAATAATAAAAGTACTTAAAGTTGCAGAGCCTAAAACACTTAGTCCCTGCTTATGAAACAGGCTTGCTGTCCTCTGGCCCTGGAGGTGAAAAGTTTGGTTTATTCACAGTCTGCATACACAAACCCAGTTTCTATCATTTATATATTTGGTGTTTCCCAAACAATCTATTACACAAGTCAGCAAATTTGGGGTTCTGTTTGGTGGGGGTAACAGGCACACCACTACCCATGTGGGAGTCAGCGGTCAACTCATGGGGCTGCTCCCCTACTTTCCCTATGCGAGTTTTGGGAATGTGAAATTACTCAAATGTTCCACTACCATGAATTAAAAAACAAATCAGAAAACTAGAAAAGCAGCCCACCCCACCGCAACTGCCACTGCTGATTTTTTTTTTTAAATGACATCAAAATTGTTTAAAAATTCTCTGTGGCATTTTATTCTCCCTAACAGTATAAGTAGTAAATAGCTATCATCTAGATACAAAGTGCCTAAGTATTATAAAATGCTAAAACATCTGTCTTGGGATTGCATCACATGAATTCAAGATAGACAATAATTGTACCAGAGACAGAAAAATTGTGCAAAGACAGAAAAAAAAATCTTCTTCTCAAGGAATGATAGTTGGGATAGAAAAAGGAAGGCTGTAGCATACACTAAATAATTATTTAATTGACATTTACCACATAAACATGCCAGGCCTTGTGCTAAGTTCTGGAGAAAGAATACTGAGCAAGACAGATACTTAATCTAGTTTCTGTCCTTCTTTACAGGAAAAAATATGTACCAATAAGATGTTAGATTCAAACACCCACATATTACTAGCTATGCAGTAACAGAAGACAAAAACTAGTTTTGTTTGGTTTTTATTGTTTTGTTTGTTTGTCTTTCTTTTCTTTTTTTTGGGGGGGGGGGAGGTTTTCGAAGACAGGGTTTCTCTTTATAGCCCGGGCTGTCCTGGAACTCACTCTGTAGACCAGGCTGGCCTCGAACTCAGAGATCCGTCTGCCTCTGCCTCCCAAGTGCTGGGATTAAAGGCGTGTGCCACCACCGCCCGGCTTGTTTGTTTTTCAAGACAGGGTTTCTCTGTGTAGCCCTGGCAGTTCTCACTTTGTAGACCAGGCTGGCCTTGAACTCACTGAGATGGCCCTGCCTCCTGAGTGCTGAGATTTAAGGCATGCACAACCATGCCTAAAGACAATAACTGTTTTTATGAATACCATCTTCCAACTACAATACCCTAGAAAGCATATATTTTAGGTGCTTACATAAATATGGATATAAATAATTTTGATAATGTATTTGTTACTTTTCCTGTGGCTATGACTAAACATACAAGGATAGCAACTTAAGCATGCATGGGATATGGTGGCACATGTCTGCAAACCTAGCACTCTGCAGTTAGAGGCAAGAGGTTCAGCAGAAATATATTTAATGGTGGAAGGATTCATGGCTCGTGGTTTGAGGGTCTACAGTCCATCTTGACAGGAAAGGCATGCTGGTACAGGGAACAGAAGGCAGCTGATCACAAGGAATCTACAGTCAAGAAGCGGAAAGATGAAAGCTGCCACTTGGGACACCTCCTCATTTGGCTCAGGACTCATCGCATGGGCTATCCACATCAGGGGAGGTTTCTCTCCTCGGTTAACACGCACTGCAAACCACCTCACAGACACCCCCACAGGTGTGTTTCCTGGGAGACCTAAATCTAGAGAAACTAAGAGTGGGGGTTAACCAACAAAGATACAGTAATAAGCTATAATAAAAGGCTGTATAACTTTCTAAGCAAATAAATAGAAGACAAATTTTCTTACTACAGAAGAGAAACTGGGGTCAGGGAAAGCTAGGGACCTGGGCCCAGAAGACCTGGGTCTTCAAAAAGGAAGGAGGGGTTTATTCAGCAAAGAATATTAGTCAGAAGAGAAAGCTTTAAAAACTGTCATAGAAGTAAGAGTTTTCATGAGGGAAATGGAAATCCACATTAACCACAGCATGGGAGTAATGTGTACTCCAAAGATGGAAAACAAGGGCGGGCAAGCTACTGAGGACTAGAACATGAACAGTCCTGTATCCCACCCTGACTAAAGTTTAGAGCTCGGTAGCTAAATGGTTTGAGAGCAGGAGTGGCCTCGTGACTAATCTGTGTTTTACTAAGTAACTGGTGGCAGTGTGGTATTTGGAGATCGTGAGATATCAAGGCAAAGAGACCACTGTTAAAGTATGTGACAAGAGGTGATCCTCTGCTGCAGGGGAGAAATGATAAAGACTAAGAGATTAACAATGAAGAGTCGGAAATAAATCAGGAGCCTAAACCTAGAGGGTTCAAGGTCAGAATTAAAGGAGAAAGTAGAGTTGATGGCCTTATCAAGACATGGAAATAGCAGGAGAATTGGCATGTTTGGGGACAGATCAGATAAAAATCATAGTTCAGAGAAGTTAAATTTTTGTGGTTTTTGTTTGTAGGACGCATTGATAGACAACGGGAAATTCTTCCTCTCTATCCCTTGAGAAAATCATTCATCTCATCCCTTCCTATTCCAAAATAGCACTTCTGTTCCTGATACCTACTGCATAACAAGTACTAACAGAGATGCTGGACCGTCACAGCAAGCTGTAAATATAACTTGTAGCATGGGAAAGCAAGGACAGAACTGAAGTTAAAATATGAATACACAATAGAGAATCCATGTGATCCCCAGGACAAGTGTCCAAGTATGTTAAAATATGGTTTAGATGTTAATGGAAAGATAGGACCCGTCCATTATTTGGGAGAAACAAATGCTTGCTAATATACAAGGTTTTAGCTAAGACATGGATAGGTTTTAGTCTTTAGGTAGTGGTTATAATGAAACATATGTGGCTACTTGTCTTACATATAATAAATTATGCTTTCTGGAAAAGTAATAGAATTCCATGGCTACCACTTCAAATTGGGTTTTATCCAAGCATTTAAGTATTGATAATATTCTCTTCCTAACTAAAGTTTCTCTTCTCCTTTTCCATTAGATGCAATTTTGCTAGAAACACATTTGACAATGCCCTCTATCAAACAACTGTAGAATATTATTTTATCAAAGGTAAGTATGCATTTTACCTGATCCGTTTAGTCCTGTATATAGGTAAATTAACATTGCATCTTAGTCTATGAACATAAGCCACATGAGGAGAACTATTTGGTAAGTACAGAAGCAGAGGTATAGTCTACAATTTACATAAAAGTAAATTTAGTAAAACGAAAAGGTTTTCCTTAATTTCTAATAAATATCAGTATCTATCATTTTTTTCTTTTGTTTTTTTTTTTCAAGAAACTTTCTCTGTGTAGTCCTGGCTGTCCTGGAACTAGATCTGTAGTCAGGATGACCTCAGACCTACAGAGATCAGCCTGCGGATGCCTCCCAAGTGCTGAAGGCTTACACCATCTGCTCATTCTCATTGTCTAATTCTTTTCTCTCTCTCTCTCTCTCTCTCTCTCTCTCTCTCTCTC
>NW_021620757.1:231975-240478 GCF_004785775.1 Grammomys surdaster
TCTCTCTCTCTCTCTGTCTCTCTCTCTCTCTCTCTCTCTCTCTCTCTCTCTCTGTGTGTGTGTGTGTGTGTGTGTGTGTGTGTGTGTGTGTGTGTGTGTGTAGGGTTTCTCTGTGTAGCCTTGACTGACCTGGAACTGGCTCTGTCAACCAGGCTGATTATTTTCAAGGCCATTTTTTTCCTTTCCTTACACGTACCCTTTTGTCAGTTCCCCATTATTTTCAGTTACCTAAAGTTACTATTAGTAATCTTGTCGGCTACCTCATTGGTTTGATTTAGATCAAGTATTCTCGACAGAGTCAACATGGATCCCTCGGGGATATTCTGAAAATGTTGTGAAGCCCTTTTGAGCTTCCACAATAATTTGCACAAGAGGAAGAGTACTTTGTGGACAGTGGACTCCTGATTTCAGAAGTCCTAACAAGTGCAAAGCCAGCCAACACAGAAATAAAGAACCATCCCCAACACTTAAAGTTTTACAAGATACCAGTGACATTAAGTAGGGGAATAGCCAGTTTCTGGTCATCTTTGTTTTGTTAAGAACTTTCAACCATTTATACCACTTCTACTCTGTTTTAGCACAGACTTAATTTTCCATAAATGAACTTACCCTATAAACTGAGGAGACATTTTTAACAATTTACCTCAGAGCGTTCACCTTTTTGGGGAAATAAAAATAACAATAGGATGCCAATATTTGATAGCCAGGAGGTAGGAAGGCTGAGGCGGAAGGATCGTGAGCTCCAGGCCAGCCTGGGATATACGGCGAGTCTTTCAAAGAATAAAACCCTGACGTCTTGCATTTGTAGCTGTCACACACACAACTGTTGCAATACGAGAGCAATACGACTACTTCATTGCAGCCGCTAACGTAATAATGTGAACGCTTTTACAAATTCAAACAGCTACTTGTTACTAAGAAGATATCTACTTCACCTTTATGGTTCAATCTGACTATTATGTTGATTTTTAAAAACTTTGATTTTATGTCAGGATATCACACGTAAGTTTTTATTTAAAGTTCCTGTTATAGAAAGAACCGTGGCGTGGTGAAGACTCACACACAATTTAGCATTCCTAGCTATTAAAAAGATCTCCTAGGCCGGGCGGCGGTGGCGCACGCCTTTAATCCCAGCACTTGGGAGGCAGAGGCAGGCGGATTTCTGAGTTCGAGGCCAGCCTGGTCTACAGAGTTAGTTCCAGGACAGCCCGGGCTACACAGAAAAACCCTGTCTCGAAAAACCAAAAAGAAAAAAGAAAAAAAAAATCTCCTAACGTATATCCTGAATCCTATACACTCCGACAGACGTGAACCGGCGGGGTAGCTCAGCCGGTGGAGGTGCTGGCCGACTTGAGTTCGAACTCCAGGAGCTTGAAGGAGTTGAAGGAAAGAACGCACCTCTTTCGGCCTGAATAAACCGCATGCACTTTCTGACTGGACCCAGGCTGAGTTGCTCCAGACTTTGGGGGTGCTAGAGAAGCGCCTCTCCTGCCTCCCTTCACTGGGTCCTAACTGTTCTAACTCATCTTCACGCCGTGGTTCTTAACTACCTTTCCCCAAAGAGGGTCCCCAGCCCCACCGGGTCCCCTCTGCCCAGGGGGACCCATGAGTCTCTTCACTGGATATGCGATACGTTCTGTGGTCCGTGTCACTTTGGGGAGAAAGCCTGTCTACCCTGCAGAGCACGGGCAGCCTCTGGGCTTAACCGAGGCGCCGGGCGAGCGGGTGGGAACGGGAGGTCTTGGGGTTTACGGGTACGGGTCAGTGACAGTCCGCAGACTCACCGCGGTGTGGTCGATGTCGGCGTCCGGCCTTTGGGCAGAAGGAGGCAGGTATTCTGCGTAGCGCAGCCCCTCTCTGGAGGTCACGCCGCTACCGGTAGCCATAGCAGTGGAGGACTCTGAGGACGCACTGAGTTGACTACGAGGCGTCCGCAGGGACAAACTAGTGCGGACGGGTTAAGTTCGCGCTCTGGGTAGATGCTCAGTTTTATTAGTGAAGACTTCGCTACAGAAAGTCTGGTTCTCACTCCATCTCCGATAAATTTACCTTGCCAAAGCCTAGGGCCAGACCCTTAAAGGGCCTAGCTTGTTTTATTTATTTATTTATTTATTTATTTATTTATTTAGTCTCCTGGGGCAGGACGTGTTGTGCCACCTTCCACTACAACCACCAAGCATGGAAAGGAAGGGCCTTCTTAGGTCTACCTTGAGTTTCCTCTAAAACCAGGCAGGGAGAAACTCCAAAGTCCTGTGTGGTGGTGCCTGGGAGTAGAGACAAGGCTGCGACTTCCTAACTTGACCTTCCCAGCCAGAAATGAGTATGATTTCACGTGTTAGTGAAATCACTGGGGAGAAACTAGTGATCAAGAAACTTGTGCTCACCTTAGATGATTTTGACTTAATTTGAATACATAAAGGCTTATTTCATTATTAATTTTTAGGTCAAACTTTTCAAACAGATATTAGGCAATAACTGAAGCTAATACGCTTTTTAACCTCTGTACCAACTTGGCTTCTGTTTTCCCCTTTATACACTTTGCAATCCAGCCTACGAGAAGGTAATTATTTTTTTCCATTCTTACATTAAAAGTTATAAAACCTATTAATTTTTCCATATACTTAATATTATTCTCATGCTCAGAGCCTGGAGGAATTTAGAATCACACCAACACTGTGATAGTGCCATATACCAGAGCACTAGATTGGCTGCAGATGAAAGCAAAGGCAGTGTCAGAGTTCACAGAGAGGAACAAGAACAGACACAAAGGCTTCCTTGGAGGCTCAGCCGCTGATGGTTCAGTAAAGAACGTGCTTTTCAGTTCAGTTAGAAGAAGAAAAGGGTCAGAAATTCCACATGGAAATAAACACCAAGAACTGAAAGGGTGATATGTAACAGTGTGTAAAAGTACTTTGGAACTCTTCAGAAACACGGCTTTATTACATAAATTATTTTTATTAAGCCAATCCACAATTATTTGTGGTCAAAACAAATGGATTGAAGCCTACATATCATTAATTCATCATGCATTTGTTCAGTGTATTCAACTTATTGAGCATATGTCAAGTTTTTAGGCATAGTGCTGGGGCACTGTGCCTTTAGCATCAAAAAACAAATAAGGTCTCCAAGTCCTTGAATTTACAGTCTAAGGGAGGCTAATGATGTATCCTAGCAGCTGGACCCTAACAGTCATAGGCTGCTAGCCTGGAGCAAACAAGCAATTAGAACAAGACGGGAGTGAGCCAGCTCTTTTTAGAACAGTGCACCTGCTCAGGAACTGGGAAAAACCTTCCAAAGCAGAAGCCAGGAGAAAAGGGGGGCTGGGGTGGAAAACACAGCAGAAGAGAAGGCAGCAAGGGGTAGTCAGCCTGCTGCATTTCAGGTCAGACTCCAGTCTATGGAGAGTACATTACCGGCTGCTTACAGACTTTACTGAACTTCCTTCCACTGCTACTTCTACAGAAGTGGACTGTGTTAGAGGGAAATCTCATCCCCAGTGACTACTCTGCTCTCAGCCTTTGGTTCTTTAGTAGGCTCAACCTTACCAGCAAGAAAGATAAAAACAAAAGCAGCGAAATCCTTTCCTGTCCGCTCAAGTATCTCTTCTGGGTTTAGCTCAACTCGCTAAACCTTAAACCTCCTGGCTTCCTTAAGAAAGAAGGTAAGTAGCTGGGTGAGATGGTGTACAGCTTTGATCTCAGCACTGAGGAGGCAGAGGCAAGAGGATCTCTGTGAGTTCCAGCCCAGTCTGGTATACAGAGCAAATTCCAGGACAGCAAGGGCTACACAGAGAAACCCTGTATCAAACAAACAATCAAACAAACAAGAATAAAGATAAATGTTGTTTGTGAATAATAAAAGAGAAGTGTGTTAAATTTCTATTGCTTTTCTCTTAACTAATTCTACCTTCTCAAAGACAGATTATAGTCTGTCCTATGGACCTTATAAAACAAAAGCAGAGATTGGTAATATATTTTGGAAATGTCTCAGTCAAAAGTTTAACATTTTGTTAGGACTTTCAGGAAAAGAACATACATCTTAACCTCTCGGGGATGGCTCCCTCATCAGTAAATAGATTAGTGGTATCACCTCCACTATACACTTTAAATGTAGCCATCTTAGAATGATGGCTAGTTGGACAGTAAGTGGTCTCTCAAAAGGCTTTGGTTCCAGTGAGTAGATCCACTCATTAAGAAGCCAGTGGATCATGAAGAAACTGGACTAATCAGTGGATCAATGCACTGATGGATTCCCAATTTGACACCATTGTTGGACTCTGAGGTAGGGCCTAGTTGGAGGAAGAGGGTCACTGGATTGGTTGGGCTTATATCCTATGTAGGGTTGTCTGGCTCCCTCTCTTGCTTTTGGCTACTGTGAGGTGAGCAACCCCTTCTAACACAAGCTTGCACTTGGTCTTCCTCACTGCAGGCCTATAGTAATGGGTCTAGCCAACCATAAAAGATGTCCCAGGAGCTATCTATTCTCTTTTGGTATTTGTCACCAGAACAACAACAACAAAAAAGCAACAACAACTAAAAAAGGAACTTAGCTAACTGGCTGAAATCTAGTAAGTTCTTCACTATTTCTGCTTTTAAAGTTTCATATATAAGTATACTGCATTTACATCATTTCTACACCTCCAACTATTCCATGCCCCCCAAAATCCTCAAGTCTATGACCTCTACGGTAATTAACATTGTTTTGTATGCGTGCGTGCGAATGCAGGCGTGCGTGTGCGCACGCGCGCGAGTGTACACACACACACACACACACACACACACACACACGATCCAGTTAGTGTTGTCAGTATGTAGATATGTTTATGGCTGACCATTTTTATCATCTTTCAGGAAGCTTGTCCCAGAGAAAGCTGATTCTCCTACCCTCACAATCTATGAACTCTCTGGCCTTTTAATCAATGGGTAGCCTTACTGAATTCCCCCACCCACACTGCCAGGTTGATTGGCATGGTTTCTTGCAGGCACCTCTATTGATGAGAGTTCATGAGTGCTGCATCACAGTCATTTCCAGAAGACACCATCTTCCAGCAATTACCCCAGTCCTCTGGCTCTCACAGTCTTGCTGCCCCAACTTCTAGAATATTTCCTGAGCCTGAGGCACCAGGATTTTATGGGTGAAGACATCTCAATTGTGGCTAGGCATCCCAGAGTCACTTATTCTCTGCCTTTTGACACGTTAAGGATCTCTAGAGCATCCTCTGGTGAACTAAGATCCGTCTTTGATGAGGGCTGAGAGCTACACTAATCTGTGGTGTGAGGATAAGTACTTAGAGGGCAGTTAGATACTATAACTTTTTGGTAGTGGGTTCGCCTCTAGAATCTACATCTTTAGTCATGGGTTCTTGGCTAAGTTGACAATACCAGGCACGGGTACCCTCCTATTGAGCAGGCTGTAAGTTCAGTTAGACAGCTGATAGTAACCCTGAAGATATAAATGTCACTATTATTTTTCTGGACTAGTCATTGTTGTGGTTCACAGACTTTAGACCTGGGCAAGATTTGCATAGCACCTTCCAATAATATGAAATCTAGACCTTGGGGAAGAGACTTCTTGATCAGTACCAGCTTGATTCCTCTTGAAAGGACCAAGGTAACTCTATTTTGTCTTAAATTCCTCTATTTTCCTCTGCCCTACTAAGTTTGTACCACCACCACCATCTACCCACTCACCCACACATACACACACACAACACCCTTCCTGGGTAAACTGCAAGAACTAGCCATGGCCAATCAGCTCATTGCTAATACAGACACAGCCAATCCCCATAAAGGACAAGTTGCCAGTATTGCCCCCTTTTTCTTGCTTGTGTGGTTTGTTGTTGTTTGTTTTTTTTTGTGTTTGTGTTTGTTTTTTGTTTTGTTTCATTTTCTTTTCTTAAAAAGACCTTTGAGAGCTGCTTGCTAGGGGTCATGGTTCCAGCTCCTGAGTCTGGCCATGTCTCTAATCAATTAGCTTTAGAAATACATGGTAAACAAACCGTTCCTTCTTGACTTGTACTGAATGGACCTCATCATTTGTGTGATCCCAGACTTGACACTCTAAGACCTGTGGCCTTTTCAGCAACAGGATCTTACCTTTAAGTTCTGGCAGGTAACCAAGGGGGATGGCAATGACCTATATTGTTGGGAGCATGTGTCCAATTACTTGAAGAGAAAAAGACCCTACATTCTGTGTGTCTTAGTTCCTTTTCTATTGCTGGGGCAAAATACCATGATCAAGAAAATTTATAAAAAGAAGTCATTTAATTGGGCTTATGGTTTCTGAGGGTTAGGTACGGCAAAAGCAACAGCCAAGAACTCACATCTTGAACTACAGGTAGTAGGCAGAGAGGCACACTGGAAATTGGAAACCTCAAAGGCCATCTATAGTGGCACACCTCTTCCAACAAGGCCATGCCCCCTAATCCTTCCCAAGCAGGTCAGTTCCACCAACTAGAGACCAAATATTCGAATATATGGGTCTGTGGGAGCCATTCTCATTCAAACTACTACACTGTAACAACAACAACAATGTAAAACAACAACAAAAAAATCATTGAAAGCAATAGAGGAGAACACTCAACATGCCACACCAACCTCTAACCTCCATATGTGAATGACAAGTTGAAGGCCATCCTCAGCTACAAAGCAAGTTTGAAGTCACTCCTGGGTTACATGTGACCCTATGTCAAAAGAAAAGGAAACATCTAAAAGTGTTCCTTGGTGACACAGGAAAGAAAAATCATATCCCTAGAATTTTGGCTATTCTGTGGGTTCTTTTTCCTTCTGTCCTTCTCCACCCCTTTTCTGTGGGAAAAAAAAAAAGGCTGCAGTGGAGTTCTGGAGACTTTCCATGCTGGCGGGTCCCACATACAGGAGGTCTAAGGTTCCAGAGGTTGGAGGCTTTAGCAACGGCAGGCCCCAATGATACAAGAAAGTCCTTGGTTCCAAAAGGTTTTATTTTCATGGCAGGTGGTGGATGGATCTGGATGTACCCCCTGAAACTCAGGGCAGACCTGAGTTAAATAGGGAAGGAGAAAGGGGGAGGATCTTCAGAGAATGCTTAATTTCCTCCGCCCTCTGACCTTCATTAGTATGGAAATCCCTAGGGTCTGAGGCCTGTAGTCACACCCTCTACCTGTGCACTTTGGGAGGGGCTGTAATGGCCTACATGACTGAACAATGTAGTTCTATGGAGACTAGAGTGCTTGTCAGGACCCTGGGTTCTGGGGACATAGCCGAATACCTGCCATTTTTCCCTTGGAGTCTCGGGGCTCCAGGCCCATGCCCAGCCATGAACCAAGGTACCCTTATGTAGTCCCACATTTTTCTACCCTTCCAACCTCCTAACACTAGATGGGAAAGAAAAAAGGATAGAGGAAAAAGGGGGCAACACCATTGTTGGACTACTTCCTGTTGATTAGGGACATCAAGTTCCTTGGGGGCAAGTTTGATCTTTGCCGTCAAGATATCTAGTTTCTTCTTGTTATTGTTTCTCCTTTGCTCATGACTACTTAGCAAACCACAACCAACAGCAACCAACAATGACCAACCAACTCTCAGGGCCCTAGCATTTATATACCCTCTGAAGAGGCCCCAGAATTCCAAATGTTACACACCCACAGAAACTAACTTCAGCTGGCAAAATCATGTCCCTGCTAGAGCACAAGGCAAATTATAATCAGCTGCTGTGGACAATCTGAAGCAACCCCATATCCCATACCTGGGATTAAAATGGAAAACACATTCTTATCATATTTCTGTGTTTTTAAGAAACTAAAATTCTCACACTATCATTTTATATGTGATATTAAAAAATAATGTGCAAAGTGTGTTTCATTAGTGTTGTTATCTCAGATATAATTGATTTTCTCAATTCACCTACCAACCATTACCTTGGTCAGCAAAGAGGCTGTACTATAGGACAAAGGGTAGGGGAAGCCTTCCCAAGGAAGGAGTGAGGAAAGCCATAACTGAGGGTAACTACGAAGGGCTACAATCAGATGTACTTCATTATAGGAAGAGGCGGCCCTGGAGGCATAGAGCATACGAAAGCACTGTATGTGAACAATACCACAAGTTGATCAGATTTGCCAAAGCTTAACTCATAAGGAAAATAATAAAGATGCCCGAGGTGGGCAAAATGCCAACATCTAGATATCTAACATACTTATATAATAAGCAAAAGCATTCAGGGTTTATTTTAAACATCAAAGAGTATTGAACCTAGTTGTAATTTGATATGTCAGATAGCATTTTGTCCCTAACATAAAGTACCCAAGAAAAACATCTTAAAAGAGGAAGTGTCTATTCTGCCTCACAATTTCCAAAGTTTCAATCCTTGGTTCCTTAGTTCTTCTGTTCCTGGGCTGTGATGATGTAGAAAAGGAACCCATTAAGCAAGTGAAAGACCAGAGCTGCTCGCTCTGTGGTGTCCAGAAAGGAGAGAGAGAGAGACAGAGAGAGAGAGAGACAGAGAGAGAGAGAGAGAGAGAGAGAGAGAG
>NW_021620757.1:240578-272779 GCF_004785775.1 Grammomys surdaster
AGAGAGAGAGAGAGAGAGAGAGAGAGAGAGGCAGAGAGAAAGACAGAATCTCAGAGACACACAGAAAGACAGAGAGTCAGAAAGACAGAGACAGAGAGACAGGGAGAGGACAGAGTTAGATGAGAGACAGAATCAAATGAGAGAGAGAGAGAGAGAGAGAGAGAGAGAGAGAGAGAGAGAGAGAGAGAAAACAGATCTAAACATAAGGTTCATACGTCAATGGCTTACCCTCAGTAACCCTCAGTAACCTCCTTCCTCCAGATGGGACTAGCTTCGTAACATAAATTCACCCATTAAGAGCTTTCAAAATACGAACAACTGGAAAAGTCATGGCAGTCGACAACCAACACATAAGATGAGCTGGTGCTTCATATCCAAACCACAACACATGTTGACGTACAGCCATTCTTTGAGCCTTGATGCCACACCACTTACCTAGAAAAATATATAAAAATAAATGAAGTTAGCTAGCTGAATTGGATTTAATTTAAAAATTATTAGTCCTCTTATTGCTTGGCTACTTGTTAAATATTTATTTCCTGAACACTACTGATTCCACATTAAAGTAGAAAAAGACAGTGAAACTCCTGGCCTTTGTCTCTTAGTGTTTTGGGGAACTGGATGCAACAGGAAACACAGCTGCGGGATGGTTTCAGGACTAATGTTACATGGGAATTTTTTAAAATGTAAGAAATAAACCCAAAGGAAGTCAGTAGGGGAAAACCAAACAAAAATATATGGTGTTCATTTTTTAAAACTTCATCATTTTTCTTTTCAGTTAATGAGAGCAGATAATTGGCAAGTCAGTTTGGGCTTATGACAGGAATGGTAAGGTAAGAGCCCTGTGAGGAGATGGCTACTGTCTAATGGGAGAAAGTGGGTATCTGTGCCTCGCAGGCTTGTCTAATGGTCACCCGGAGCAGCATCAGCTGCTTGGGCGCCAGCTACAGATAATCCCTTGGAAGAAGAGCTGGCAGGGGTACATGAGTTGTTTTCTGGAGCCAATCTGCATTTTGGGCTTTGTCTGTCTGTGCCAAAACAGCATCCACTATGCCAAACCTGGTTTTCTGATTATTTTCAGGCTGATTGAAAATGGCACATGACATGGTTTTATCTAATTAACCCACATGTGGTACAAAACAAAACAAATTTGAAATGGAAAGCTCTCTTTGTCTTCATTGAAAGGCAGAGGTGAATATATAATTATTTTGTCCTTGTCTCTCAGCCAAATTTATGGTTGTGGGAGGAGATATTTTCCTAATAGGTAGCAAAACAAGTTCTATGTATTCTGTGTCTATAATTAAAAGTGATTATGTTTTGCGTTTTCCAAAACCGAGGACTTTTCCTTTACAACATCTGGTCAAAAAAGAAATATGTGGGAGCTATGTGCTTAAATAAACACAGGGGTTGTTCTCTCTACACAGACACTTCTGATATCACGTGTGTAAGAGTTTGTCTCATACCAATTTTCCAATTCTCTGGACATCCAGGGTGTTCTACAATCCAATTCTGACATTAATTATCCCAGAATTAGCAGAATTAGTGCAAGCCCACAGGTTAAGAATTTGGTCCCACAAGACTGTCTCCACTCCAGATGCCAATCAGGTTCCAGAGAACCATCTGTACATCTGATTGACTGGCTACAAACAGGGAGGGGGCAGATCTGTGGGTCTTAAGACATTCTCCTCCTCCTCTTCCTCCTCTTCCTCCTCCCCCTCCCCCTCAAGTTTGATAATTTACTGTAAAGACTCACCCAACTTAGTGAGGCTTTTTGCTTACTGTCCCTAGTTTATTACAAAGAACATAACTTAAGCCCATCCATATGGAAGAGACTCAAAGAGCAAGGGGTGGGGGTGGGGGAAGCAGAGTTTCCAAGATGACTCAGCTCCTTGATGTGTTCATGAGTCTAGATATTCCTCAAACCCCACTGTTCAGGGTCTATATAGAGGGTTCATTACATAAGCACGGTAGAGCAAATCGCTAGTTCTTGGTGACTGAACTCAGGCCTTAGGACCTCTCCCTTTCTGGGTGGTTTAGTGGGTTGGGCTATGAATTCCAATTCTCAAATCCTGTGGTTGGTTCCTCTGCCACTCACCCCAACACCTTTCCTTATGCCAGCACACTATTACAAATTCAAACATGGTTGAAAGGGGCTTGTACTATTGTATTAGTTACTTATTTCTGTAGTGAACTATCTGACAACTTAAGAAAAGTGTTTAACTTAGCTCACAAGTTGAGGTTACACACCATTCTGGTGAGGAGGTCTTGGAGGAAAAAGCCTGGGCAGCTGGTCACATTGTATACCCCCTTCAGGGGCAGAAAGAGGCAAATACTACTTTCAGTTTGATTTATTCCTTTTGATTCAATCTAAGACTCAAGCCCATGAAGTAGAACTACCCACAGTGGGCAGGTTTTCCCCACCTCAATTAAGATAATCTTTTACCTAGATGCAAGCCTAACTAGATAATCCCTCACAAACATACCTACAAACTTTGTCTCCTTGGTGATTGAAGATTCTGTCGAGTTGACAATAATAGTCAGTATCACAGGGCTCATAGTGAATAGCGCATGTCTATCAGGGAGATTTTAAGTTATTATACTTGTGCTAGTGTCTGTATGTATTTGTTTTCTGCTGTAACAAGCTGTGTAACACTCATTTATATTAGCTTACACTTTCCCTACATCCAAAGGAGCTCAGCAGCTGGGCTCTGTGTACAGTCCACCCTAAGGCTGAAGTCAAGGTGTCCGGAAGATTGCCTTCCTATCTGGCAGCCCTGGTAAACAATCTTCCAAGCTCATTTTGGTTGTTGGCAGCATTCAGTTAGTTGTTGGGGTAAGACTGAGACTTGTGTTTTCCTTCTGGCTGTGAGTTGAGGCCATTACAAGCTCTTTAAGCCCCTTTTATGGCCAGCAACAGGCTGTTGTTCTGCCTATATTTCTCCTCTTCCCTGCTGCTCACTGATGATGAAGACTGTTTTTAAAGAACTTAAGTAGCCTGAGCCTATCTGAATAATTTCACTCAGGATCAAATTAAGTCAGGCATGGGAGCACTAGGAATGCTTGCTAAAGCTGATGGGGCCACAAAGCAAGGCCTTGTCTCAAAGATACACACTTAAATATATATGTTTTCATGTATACAGAGACTTAATTATAGCAGTTTAATTATACTTTCAAAAATCCCCTTGTAGTAGTACTTACATTAATGTTTGATTAAATAACTTGAGACAAAAATCTATAGAATTTTGCCTACTGTCTTATCTATTTTCCTATTTATAGATCAACAGATATCTATTGAGTAGCAAAATATAGACTAGGCTATATATGTATATATAGCATATCCATATATGCATATATATGCTTACTTGTATCTGTATATGCATACACATATTTCCTATGTATGTCTTCTGGGAAAGGCCCAGAGACAATGACACTCCAGGAAATAAATATGTATGCTTAGCACCTAAATCATAATTCCCAAATACTGTTATCAAATACTTCAATTTGATAAAACAAGGCACGGTAGAGAAATGGTTATTGTAAATTCTATTGTCTTGGACAGAGAAAAGGTAAGTCTGGGACAGTTCACTGTATCAGAAAGTAAGGGAGTGCTCAAAGAAGAGTAGAAAGATATAAAGGACAGATAAAAGGGGTCTCACTGGCCAAATATGACAGGAATAACAGAAGTAGTGTTTGGTACCTAGTTGGATATTAGCAAGCTTAAACGTTGAGTATGGGTTCCACTCTCATTAGCAGGCCTCCAATGGAGAGAGCTCTATTTTGGGGTTTTGGTGGAGACATGATGTTCTAAACCACCCTAGAGTTCATAAGCTACTATCTAATAAAGAACAAACCCATACTACTCTCCTCTCTCTCAAAAGCTAACCCCAATGAGGGGTTGGGTGTGTCACCTCAACAGTTAAGGGCACTGCATAGGTTCCCTACATCCCCAATGGGTGGCTCAGGATCACCTGTAACTCATATTCAAGGACATTTAATGTCTTAGCCTGGTAGTCTCAGGCATCTACATTCACACACACACACACACACACACACACACACACACACACACACACGCATGCACACACACTAAATAAATAAAGAAAAATAATCCTTAAATATAGTTACTAAAAATAGGACTGTCAATCACTTGGGCAATAAAACACACTACAGAAATGTTAAGAAATAGTATAAGACCTGCCTAAAATTCTTAAGCTGATACCATGGTCCCTTTAGCCACTGACCATGCCCACCCTTAAAGAATTCCTCACTTTAGCAAACTCTAAGTTATAAATACTGCCAGCCTTCTACCTTGTTCTTTGGGTATCTTGTATGAATTAATTCAACAGAGATGAACAGTGATTAGGGAACTGAGGGCAGTCCAGAATGAAGTCCCAGAAACAACAGTAACATTATAACCCATCGAATAAAATAAAGATTAAGGAGTCCCTATTTGTATAAACAATTGAAAAGAGTTATTCTCCTGTGCAAGGAGAACACTAGCTAATTTAGAAGGAATGACAAAGTCTGGAATTACTATTTTATATTCATAAATGATTCAGGCAAAAAAACACCCACGGATGCTAAAACCAGTGGGTAAAAGTTTGATGAGGAGCCGGATGTTTACATAGCCTCAAAGTGTCTCCCCACAAATTGCTTATCAGCTGCTTATTAATTATTTAAAAGCCCCACAGTGGAGAAACTCAGCATGTGTCATCTTAAACCAAGTGATTATAGGCGACAGTGCCAATAACAGGACAAGCCATCACCATGCGTTTCCCAACATGATACACTGAGAAAAACCCACCATCCTTCTGTGGGATTCCTGCCAAAAAGTGCACAGCTTTGTTTGAATCTTGATGAAACATCAGACAAAGGCAAATTAAAAATCACTCTGCAAAGTTACTGGCCTTTGCTCTTCAAAAAAAGAAAAAAAAATCAAAATCGTTAGAAAGGGGAAATCTGGGGATTTCTAGCTTGAATGAGATCAGAGAAGTACAAGAATTAAATGGTCCAGCACTGAACCCTAGGTCATGAAGGTGGTGGAAGGGGGGATTTTACTTTTTGTTTATGAATCTTTTATTGGAAAAACTTGAAAAAGCTGAGTAGAGCTTCATGTATTAGATAGGAATGTGTGTCAGTGTTAAACTCTTGATTTGCATGGGTATGCTCTGGTTGCTTAAGGGGGTGCCCTGGTTATTAAGAAATGTACACCAAAATATTTAGGAGTCATTGGACAACTGCACTAGAATGATTCAAGCAAAGAATACTTTGGAAACCCCCCCTTGGGCTCAGGCTGGACTCCCTGGAGTGTAGGGTTTGTGACTTTGGTGTCTCTGAAGGTGCTGTGTTTGGGAAAGAGGCCTTTGAATGTGCAGTGGTTAAATTAGTCACACTGACTGGATCTGAGCTTTTGTAAGAAGTGAGAGGTGAAACACACAGAGAAGGTTGTGACTGTCGGGGAGAGGCTGCTGTGATGTAGCCACAGGCCAGGGATACTGAGGAATTCTGGTCAATATCAGAAGCTATCCCTGGAAGACACAATGCTGCCAACACCTTGATCTTTGAACTTGAAGCCTCGAGAACCAAGAGAGTGAATGTCTGATATCTTAAACTACCTAGCTTGTGGAATTTGGGCTATGGCAATTCTAGAATTAAATATATGCTTTTTGATTGCTTTCTAGGTTGTATGTTCTTCTGTGTCGAAAGCTCCAAATGATCTACTGAAACATATTTATTTCATATTTTAAAGGTTCAGTTTTATGATTTTAAGTTGTGTGTATGTGTGTGTTTGTATTTATGCATGTGAGTGTGAGCACCCATGTATGATAGAGGTGTTAGGTTTCCCTGGGGCTGGGCTGGAGATACAGGCAGTTGTAGGTTGTCTGATATGGGTGCTGGGCACGGAACTTGAACCTCTGCAAGAGCAATATGTGATCTGAAAACTCCTGAGCCAATGCTCCAGGCCCTGAGCGAAACATTTAAGAGATGCAATCTCCCTTTTCTATCCACACACTTTTATTTGGTGTTGCTATGTATTTTAACCCTTCACTTCCTCCTTGGATGTTGTCTTTAAAGAATTTAACCAGATACAACAAAAATGTTGACTGGAGTATATTTGAAGCTATTTTGGAATTAACATAACACAGTAAAAATGCCTCAAAATATCTGATCCAGAGATATATCCTGGTCACTATGAATATAAATGCATGTATAAAAGTCAAGTAACAGCTCTGAGTTGTATGCACCATTGTGAAAATTGAAAAACAAACATTTATTTTAAAAAATCTCTCTCTCTCTCTCTCTCTCTCTCTCTCTCTCTCTCTCTCTCTCTCTCTCTGTGTGTGTGTGTGTGTGTGTGTGTGTGTGTGTGTCTGAATGTCTGTCTGTCTGTGTGCATGCATGTAGCAGCCTGAGGTTGACACTAGCTGTCTTCCTTACTTTTAAAAGACTTGTTTATGTGTGTGTATGTGCCCGTGTGAGTGTATGCACTGGTACACGCACCTGATTATGTACAGAGGCTAGACAAGGCATCTGAAGGCTTCCTCTAATATGCTGTACCTATTCCTTTGAGGCAGGATCTCTCCCTGAAGCTCGTGTTTCATTGGCTGGGGACACTGCAGTGATTCCTCTTTCTCCGAGTTGGCATTTTACACATGCACAGGGTGTCCGGCTTGTTATGTGAGTGCTGAGAGTCCTCATGACTGCTCAACAAGTGCTCAATCATCTTTTCAGTCCCTTTACCTCAGTTTTTGAGACAGGGTTTCTCATGGGAGCTCACCAGCTGGCTAGACTGGCAGGCTAGCAAGCCTCAAGAGTTTTTCTGTCTTTGTTTCCTAGCACTGAGGTGCTAGATAACCGACCTCAGGTCTCCATGCTTACATAGCAAGCACTTTACCTCCTGAGCCATCTCTCCTTCCTCCAGTAAGGGGGACCTGCTGAAAACTCTTAAAATTCTGGTTCCAGTCATCTCTTTAGAACATAACTCAGTACTTCAGATGGAATTAAACATCTGGTTTGAAGAAAGAATTATTGATGAAGCTCAAGCCCAAACCTACCCATTACTGCTTATAACAGGATACATTGAATTGATATTTGCCTCCCACCATGTTTAAAAGTCCACATTGACGTCACATGCCCAGAAGCACATTTGGTTAAAATGTGCCCAACAATGGACAGGAGCATGATAATCCAAGATTTTATGCAAAACAAACAAACAAAAACAACAACAACAACAAAAAACAAAATAAAAAAAGCCTACTTTAGCTAAATCCAACTAGGAAAGAGAAAACGATGTCTTTATGTTTTTGTTTTGATATCAACTCAGTTCAGTGGTCAGACTGTGTGAGCATTGGAGACAAGTCTGCTAGGTTGTCCAAGTCTAAAATAAAGACCCAGACCTCTAATGCTAACTATCCTGCTTTCCTAGATTTTTTTTCTTGTTTCCCCTACATGATCACCATGTTAAATTACTGTAACCACACGGGACTCAGGGTAACACGGGTCCACTTTCACTTTTCAGAATATTGTGCCACAAAACCCACCTCGCCAGCGCAATCTCTCTGCACTCCAGCCGCAAGCACAGGGTGGCCTTTGCAGGACCAGCTGCAGGGGATAAGTAACCAGAGACACTCTGGAAGGAGATGTGAAAATGCTAAGCAGTGATCATTTCTGACCTTGGTAACCTTTATACTTTTACTTTTGCTATATTCTACTGAAAATATGCCAGGTATAGAGTCCACTGACAAAGCCTATGTTTTAGGACAAGGTGTATGCATATTTTATTAGCACTGCCTTGTATGTAGTTGATGTCACTTCAGCTATACCGTATACAACCTGGAAGCAGCTCCAACTGAGGTCCTTAGCCAGATGCTGTTCTAAGAAACAGGCAACAGGCTACCTTGTTGTTGCTTTCTTTCTGTATCACGATAGAAAATTACAGAACACCATAGCTCAAGCCACTACAGGGCTTTCCCAAGCCAGGGCCTGAACATTCCGTCTGCCAGATCCCTCAGAGCCTCATACACATTCCATATCCTGCCAACCTTGCTGCGGGCATGTGAGTGAAACATGCCTTTTCTCTCTCTGTATCTGTCTGAGGGCTGCACTGAACCCCTCTGTGGTCTCTCTGGTACACGGTTTAGACTGGTCGCCCCAACATTTCATGCTGTTTCCTGGATTCCCAGCAGGCTCTCTACCTGGGTAGATTGGGGCCGTCCTTTGTGGGGATTCCCACTGCTACTGAGTTTGCTGTAACTTCAGCCTGGGGTTTTTGGTGAGATGAAACGAAGTGAGGTCATAGAAGCAACGTAAACTAGTTATTCAATACTTCTTCCCGTTCGTTCGTTCGTTCGTTCGTTCGTTCGTTCGTTCGTTCGTTCGTTTGTTTATTTTAACCTCCTGAGCTGTCTGGCTTATTTAGGACGATATGCAAAGAACCATTAAAGTGTTGGTGCCTTGAGCAATGCTCACCGGCGCAGAGGTGCTGTGTGAGCAGGGACCACCTGGGGCGCTAGTGAGCATTCATAAATGCCATGACTCTTTACCCAGGAGTGAGGTTTCCTATGGACATTATACCTAAAACTCCACGCTTACATTCGCTTCCCATTCTCTTTCTTCTCTCATGTTTTTCCTCCTTACTTGTCTTAGGTATCTGTTGCTCTTTAACAAATGAATTACCTTCATGGTATAGTTTAAAATATCATTAAATATTTATTTTCCCAAATAACCATTGTGTGTGTGTGTGTGTGCGCGCGCGTGTGTGTGTGTGTGTGTGTGTAAAGCCTTGCTTTACAGCTAAGGCTGAACTCATGATCTTCTCACAACTTCTCCAAACCGAGCTGACAGGCACTAGAATGCCTGGATCCAGTGTCTCTGAGTTAGAAGTTTAGAGACAGCTAACCAGCATGTTTCTCAGTTATAGTCATGCTGTCATTGAGCTCCCAAACTGCAAAGCAGAGCAAAACAAGATGTGAGCTAAAGCCGTGGTCATATTTCTAGAGGTGAGGCCATCCAGGCATGTTGAATGCTGGGGGCAGAGGGAAGCTTAAAGAAATGAATGCAAGAAGACAAGAAGCCCCGAAGCCTAGCTACTGCAGTGTGTGCATCTAATTCAGGCTAGGTCCTATGGCTTCTTGAAACCTAGTTTGGCCATCTAAAATGTAGGCAAAAGTGAAGTGCTTAAGTTGCACCCATAGAAAGAATGGTATAGCCCACCTCCACTTCCCTTTCCACTTTCTCATTGGCTAGATTATGTGTGTGTGAGATGGGGATAATGGGAAGACTCAGAGCAGCAGGACTGAAGAAACCCAGGTCCTTGCCACTATGGAGACACTATGCACACTATACACACCATACACACCATACACACCAAACACACCAAACACACCAAACACACCAAACACATTATATACACCATAATACTATACACACTATACACACCATACACACCATACACACTATACACACCATACACACTATACACATCATAAACACCATATACACCAAACACACAATATACACCATACATACTATACACACCATACACACCATACACACCATACACACCATACACACTATACACACAATACACACTATACACATCATAAACACCATATACACCAAACATACGATATATACCATACATACTATACACACTATACACACTATATACATCATACATACCATATCCACCATATACACCACACACACCACACACACACCATACACACCATACACATTATAAACAATACATACTATACACACTATACACACCATACATTCTGTACACACCATATACAGTATACACACTATACACACCATATATACTATACACATTATACACACTATATACTATACACTGTACACTTTGGAGTTCTAGCTTGCATATGTGTAGACTGGCAACTAAAAGCAAGCTTCCAGGTCATGCCACTCACATTTGTTTTATGTCTCTATTACTGTAGTTGAGCCTATGGTTTAGCCACTATAAAGGTATATAGGTGAAAGGAGTTAGGGCTGAAAGATAATGGCCAATTATTAGTTCTGAAAGGCAAATAACACTGGTGCATGTCTGTAATCCTAGCTCTTGGAAGGGTGAGCCAGGAGGATTGTGAGTTTCAGATGAGTCTGCACTACAGAGTAGGTTACATAGGCTAGTCTGTTGTAAAAGTAAGTAAAAATGACAGTACATGACTTTCTTACATACAGCGTTTAGAATCCATCATACCTGTTTACTCATCTGTTATTGATCATTTTTAAATCGTTTTATTTTTTCCTTTTTTTATTGGATATTTATTTACATTTCAGATGTCATCCCCCTTTCCCCATTTCCCCTCCCTAGGACCCCCTCTCCCATTCTCCCTCCTCCTTTTTGCTTTTATACCATTTTAATTACATACAAGTATTAAGCTCAGTTCTAGGTTGAGGAACTAGCAATACAATAGATGCAGATAGTCAAGGACCAAGCAAGACAATAAACGCAAATAGTAAAACAACAGGCAATGCAATAAACAAAATTCCGTGAACATTCCTGTGATCATTGTTTCTAAGGGCTTATCAGGATGACCAAAATATCTGAGCCTACTTCCTTGTCCTAGCTCAAAGTCATTTTCATGTCTGAAGCCTACTTCCTTGTTCTAGCCTAAAATTTAGATTCCTACCTGAAATTACTTCTTTGTTATAGCCTAATGTCAGATTCCTGCCTGAAGCCTACTTCCTTGTCCTTGGCCAATGTCATAATTCCTGCCAAGCAGCCCATTTCCTTGTCCTTGGCCCAAAAATATGGAATGCTTCACAAATTTGCATGTCATCCTTGCACAGGGGCCATGCTAATCTTCTCTGTATCATTCCAATTTTAGTATACATGCGCCTAAGCAAGCATAAATCATTTTATTTTTTGAAAATTTAATGCATGTATATAGTGTTTCTTGATCATATTCACTCCTCCCTCCATTTACCCCTGATATCCCTTAAATACACCTTCCTCCAAATGTTATGTTCTGTTAAGAATTTAAAAATATAATCCACTAAGTCATATTAGTATTGCCCATATATTCATGGATATAGGGTCACCCACTAGAGCATGGGTGATCTTTCAGTTGTTAACCTCTTCTTCCCTCAATGACCAACAATGACGAAAACTTCTCAGTGAAGGCGGGACAAGGTTGATCTTGTGCAGGTCTTATGCAAATATCTACAGTTCTGTGAGTTCATTCATAAGTTTAGTGAGCACCTCATATTCAGAGGTCAGCGTTTCAAAGCCTTCCTCCTCATCCTTCAGTTCTTACACTCTCTTGCTCCCTTGACTTGAGTATTGTTTTATCATTGTAAAGAGGCACTATGGTCAAGGGAACTTAAACAAAAAAGCATTTAATTGGGGGCTTACTTAGGGTTTCAGAGTCCATGGCCATCATGGCAGGGAGCACCGCTACAGGTAGAACAGTACTGCTACTAGGGCAGTAGCTGAAAGCTTATATTTGATCCACAAAGCAGCAGGCAGAGGGAAAGGGAGAGGGAGAGGGGGGAGGAAGGGAAGGAGAAGGGGAGAAAGAGAGAGAAGGAGAGGAAGGGAAGGGGGACAGAGGAAGTGAGAGGGGGAAGGGGGAGGGAGAAAGAGACAGAGGGAAAGGGAGAGGGAGGAGGGAAAGAGGAGGGAAGGAGAGGGAGAGAGAGTGGATGAAAGAGGGAGAAAAGGGGGGGGGACAGAGACAGAGGGAGAGAGGGGGAGGGGACAGAGACAGACAAAAAGACTGGTTTGGGTTTTCAAAATTCAAAGCCCATTCCCCAGTGACACACCTCCTTAAACAAGGCCACACCTCCTATTCCTCCCTAAACAAGTCTACCAACTGGAGATTAAGCATTTAAATAATGTAAGCCTATGGGGGACATTCTCATTCAAACCACCACACCTCTCTTCTTCAATGTTCCCTGAGAGTTGAGTTGGAGGGAGCTTTTAAATAGATGCCCCATCTATAGCTGGGCAATCACAGTCACTTATATTGATAGAACTTATATAGATATCCCATCTGTAGCTGAGCACCCCAGTCACTTGTTCTCAGCATTTCAGACAGTTACAAGTCTCTGCATTCACCACTGCCTTCTGCACTTATCAATAGATAGGCCTTTAAGTAGTTTCTGGTTTATGTTCTAGTGAATAATGCCAATCTGAAGGTTTCACACCTGATTTTAATGAATATTGGCACACAATTTTACTGTACATCTAACAGTGGAATGACTAGATATGAAAATGTTCAGTCGTAAATACTCTTTCAAGTTTTCCTAAGGGGATATGATAATTTTCAAGCCCACCAGCAAAGTGCAAGAATGTAGCTGTTTTGTAGGCTTCTCTATAATCTTTCCAGCCATACTGCAGCTATGTATTCATTTTAGCCACATTGTTGATTATGTAGGAGTGCCTCATTCTAATCTTAATTTGTATTTTCTTCGTGTTAAATGGAGTCAAATATGTTTATTATCCATTTGGGTGCCTTTCTGTGTAAAGGACTTTTAAAATTATTCATTGTATTTACTATTTAACCCAGGCAAGTGTTCTTCCTGTGAGCTGTTTCCAAGTCTTTAACTCATTTCAAAATTTTGTGGCAGTCTCCCTTCTCCCTAAGTTGCTGAGGTTGGCCTTAAACTGGAGATCTAGCCTAGGCTAGGCTTCGACTTGAGATCCTCTTATCTCAATCTCAACTTCCAGTATAGCTGGGATTACCGGCCTGTGCCACTATACCTGACTCATTTTAGTTTTTGAGGGCTTAGATTATAATAATCACAGCGTTCATTGACTATAACCTTGGGTAAGTGTTAGGAAGACCTTATAAATGAACAACACAGTTCAATGAAGCTGTAACTATGGCAGGTGCTACTCAACTTAAGATGGGGTCACATAGACCCAAATAAACTAATTATTCATTTAAAGTATCCAAAATTTAAGATGCATTTACTTAATACTTCTAACCTACTAAGCATCACAGCACACTGTTGAGTCTCAGTTGTTATCCCTTGTGATCATGTGGCTGACTGCATACTGCTGCTCAGTATTGGAAAACAATATACTTTTACACCCTGTGGGAGGAGCAAAGATCATCACCATGCCAACTCCCACAAATAGAAGTCTATACACTGGTGTCCGCTGTTTCAAGGACAAATACTAGGGACATCATATATTGGTTACTCATTTTTCTGAATTGAACTATCACATTCCTATACCACAGGCTATGTAAAACAGATTTATCACTTACATGTAGACAGCAAAGAGAAGTCTCAGCCCCATCATGAGCTTTTCCCCAAAGCTAAGAGAAGCTGCCAGAGCAGAAGGAGTCTAGACTATGCCCAATATTGTAACAGTTAAGTGACCCCAGAAAGCGGCCTGCTTTGGAGAACACCCTGCTTTTAGAAGAGAGAGGAGGAAATTCTGGGTTGTCTCAGGTCACTCTTCTGTAAATTGGAAAGGAGGACAAGAAGAAAGTTTAGGTTATTTAGGAAAGTGCCTAAATACTATATCCCTGCACACCCGAAAAACACTTTTGAAAACTACAAAGAAGAAAGATGAGAGACCTGGTTCTGGCCACCCAGAGAATTGTCCTGTACCAGTAGATAAAGCAGGACTCCCACACTTCCTGCAGACTGCATGCAACCTCAACCTAACCTTGGTCTTCTCACTTACAATGCCAGGAATAGTCTCACTGGTAACTTGAGGCAAGGGGACATATGGTGAGTTGGTTGCTATGGAGCATCAAGAAGAATCATGTGTGTGCAAGTCATGTGATGACCCTGTAACCATACTGGCCTTAGAAAAAATATTTTTTACAAAGTTGTATGCAGGAGTATGTGCTCATGCATGTATATTTGTGAACATGGAGGTTAGAGGCTGATGTCAGGTGTCTTCCTCAATCACTTCTCTGCCTTGTTTTTTGAGGCAAGACCTCTTACTGGCCTGGAGCTCACCTACTGGGCTTCTATCAGGCCCCAGGGATTCTCTTATCCTTCCCTTCATGGTGCTGGGATTATAGAGTGCACCTGGCTTTTTATAGGGGTGCCAGGGATTGGAACTCAGGTCTATTACAAGTTATTTGCTAGACATCTTTCAAACCCTCAAAGTAGGAAAGATGTTATAAGATACTTGAGTCCCTCCCTATGGCTAGCAGTATACAGATATGGGGCTCAGAGAATTGGAATTCACCAGAAATCTCATGCTGAGTAAGTGAACACTAGAGCCCTTGTCTCAGCTGGAAGGCAATGCCTTCCAGAAAGAGATTTCACACAGTGCCAACATCCAAGTGTGTAGACAATGGTGTGTCAGTGATGGGGAGCACAGCACTCTACCAGCTTGATCATGTATACTTACTGCTCTCTATTTAAACCTCTATCAGGCCCAAGGAGAGGGTACTGGGAAGGGGATCTCTAGACCTTTGTATTTGTTACAGTGTAGCCTCTTAAAGTGTCTACATTGAATGACTCTCCTGTCTCTGCTTTTCACTATTACTTGTTAATGTAATTGGGCCATTGAGGAAGAGTGGCTGAGCCTAGCTTGTTAATACTGTCAGAGCCTAGGCATGAACCCTAAAAACTCTAGTAACAATCTTGTGGGGGAATCCCATCCCCAAACCACGAGCCTGGAAGCCTTCAAATGTGGGGATTCCTAAGATGATGACTTCTCTATGTAAATCTATCAGAAACCTAGGGATTATCCACAGCAGTGGAATTTCCATCATCTTCCAGAAGTTGCCAGGCTAGCACTATGTCACAAAATGTCTGTGCAGTCCTTAGTGCCATCCAACAATGAATGACAACACAGTGTCAGCCTCACTGCAAAGTGTACTCCTGTGCCAGGTGGTGATGGCCTCCTCCTCCTCCTCCTCCTCCTCCTCCTCCTCCTCCTCCTCCTCCTCTCCCTCCTCCTCCTTCTTCTTCTTCCTCTTCTTCTTCTTCTATGTGGCCCTTCACCATTCTCTTTCACCAGTCCTATCAGGCAGTTCTATACCAGTCTGTAAAAGTATACAGTATATAAAGTTTTTCCTCTGGAGGGGTTTTAAGCTTAAAACACACTGTGGATATGGTTCTGTGATGGTTTAGAAACTGAAAACCAAAAGCCTTTGGAATTAAAATTAAAAGTTTTTGAGGACAAATTTGGGTATTAATAGAAAGAAAAAAGTTTTTGCATTGAAAGCTTAAAAGTATGTGTCCACTTATGCTGCAGCAGGGTGTGACATATGAACCACTTCCCATCATTGTCTCGTCCAACCCCCCACAAGCCTTGACAGGTTGGTGGGATAGGTGAGGCGGGTCTGAGTTATACTGCCGTCCTACACGTGCAACAACTGAACTTCAGATCAGTGGTTGTCTGAGGTCAGGCATGTCCTAACTGATTTTACCAAGCCCCAACTCAGGTTTTCTGTATTTCTGTCTCCCACTCTTTCCTACATAGTTGTTTGTTTTATGACATACTTGGAGTTATTCACAAAGGACTTTGAACTTTGCCATACTATTAGTTTAGAGTTAGAATATCAGACCAATGGGTAGTTCCCTTAAAGGTAGATTTTTTTTAAAAAGGCACAGGTATTCGGTGAAATATGAACAGTCTCCAGATAGTTTCTGTTTGAATCACTTATCAAAAAAAAAAAAAACCCACCAGGAAATCTCCCTATTGAGGTAGCTGACAAGAGTCTGGAGAAGTTTCTTAAGGGAAATTCTTTCAAGCCCCATAGCCTACAGAGATCTTGTGACAGCTAGCTCACAGTGTGAAAATCCAAGATGGCAGCTGCTATCTTTTCCTCAGGTCTGAATTTCCAAAGAAAGAAATCAGCCTGCTGCCAGATGAAAATTACTAAAAGTGAATTTCTAGTCCCTCATTTGCCAAGAGACAGTGTTCATTATTATTGAAAGTTAAGAGAACAAATGCACAGTTCTCAACTGCTAATGTGATCCTTCGTCCTCCAAAGCAGAACTCACTGTTTTAAGCCAGACTCCCTGCGTTCACTATGAGTGAAAGTTTGAAAAGTTGTTCACACATCTATCACCATAGCAATCACTTGATCAAAATCATAGATGTGCACAGAAGGGTGAATGGTTTTAATTGTTAGTGACAGGTCTAGAGACTTTGTCCTATGTGTTTTGGCTTTGGAAAATAATGCATAGCTAGTTATTGGGAATTTTATACTTAGTGAATATTATTTGAAATGATGATTTTTTTTTTGGTCAAGAAATATATTTTGTAGTACTTGTCTTACAAAATGTAAAAAGCCAGACTTTGATTTGAAAGGCCTAAATTCAAGTTCCACTTCTGTTACACACTTGTACACTACCTGGAAAGTCACATGACTTTGTGGCTTCCTGTTTCCTCGTACTTAAAATGAAACAGTTGGGTGATGAACATAGAGACAGAATAATAATGTCTGTCTATTTACCACAGTGGCTCTCATGCCCGAGAAAACAAGAGGAGTGCACTTATCTCTCAGGAAACATTTCTTGCAGGAGCTTGAGGTAATTTGTAATTGTGGCATTGATTGAAAAATGTCTTAAAATAAGACACTGTCACAGTTCAAATGTGTACGTGCCTTCACATACTATAAATGATGAGATTCTCAGGAATATGTGACATTTACAGAGCTCCATTGTTCAAAGTGGGGAAACGGCTTTAACGTTATCACTGTCCTGTCCTGGATTTGCTGGTTTAATTAAAAAAAAAAAACTATTTAGTTCATATGTATGAGTGCTTTTAAAGAGTTTTTAATCCTCCAGTTTTATTGAATGTATATGGGTGTTTTGCCTGCATGGAAATCTGTGTACCACTAGTGTGCAGTGTCTACAGAGGACAGAAGAGGGCATCTCCTGAGACTAGAGTAAAAAAGACTCTTGTGAGAGGTCATGTGTGTGCTGGGAATCCCACCCGCATCCCCTGGGAAAGCAACTATCTCTCTTAACTGATCGAGCCAAATCTGCAGCCCTGAGTATGAGTATTGCACCTACATGTACGCACACTGCCTGGGTGCCTGGTGCAAAGAGGGCTGCCAGATCCCCTGGAACTGGAGCTGTAGCCACCATGTGGGTGTTGGGAACTGAGCTCAGAGCTCAGGTCCTCTACAGGATCATCAAGTGCTTTTTTTGTTTGTTTGTTTTATACATACATACATGCATATATATAATTTATTTTTTTTCAAATTCATTACACAGGGGTTATAAACACAAAAAGGCAGGACGTGGGGAAATAGCTAGTTCATCTCTCTGGCTTCAACTGTGTTAATCTAATTTACTAGTGAAGCAAAAAATTTAAGGAAGCAAGACTAGAAAGATGGCTTTTTAAAAAAATTATATTTATTTATTCACTTTACAACCCAATATCAGCCCTTCATCTCCTCCCAGTACCCCTTCATGAAAGTCCTCCCCCATTTTCCTTAGAAGGGGAAGCCCCGCTGTGGGTGCCAACCCCCCATGTCCCCATCTCACCCCCATTTCACCCTCATCTCACCCCCTATCCCACACATCAAGTTGCTGTGGGACTAGGCACATCTTGTTCTGTTGAGGTCAGACAAGGCTGTCCATTTAGGGGTGTGGGAACCACAGGCAGGCATATAGGCAACCTGCTCCTGCTGTTTGGGGGACCTTCATGAAGACCAAGCTGCACATCTGCTACATATGTGCAAAGGGCCTAGGTCCAGCTCATGCTTGCTCTTTGCTTGGTTATTCAGTCTCTGGAAGCCTCCAAGGGTCTAGGTTAGTTGACTCTGTTGGTCTTCCTGTGGAATCCCTGTCCTTTTCAGGTCCCTCAAACTTTCTCCCAACTCTTCTGTATGACTCCCCAAGCACCATCTACTGTTTGAGTGTGAATCTCTGCATCTCCTTCCATTGGCTATTAGATGGAGCCTCTCAGAGGACAGTTATGCTAGGTTCCTGTCTGTAAGCATAATGGAATATCATTGATAGTGTTGGAGATTGGATCCATGGGATGGATCTCAATTTTGAGCAGTCATTGGTTGGCCATTCCCTCAGACTCTGTTCTATCTTTGTCTCTACACATCAAAGGCTTTGTGGGTGGGTTTCTGTCCTTATCCTTCCATTGGGCAGCCCGCCTGGCTACAGGAAGTGGCTGCTTCAGGATCTAAGTCTCCCACTGCTAGGAATCTCAGCTAGAATTGCCCCCTTAGACCCTCTGGGGCCTCAACTCCTCCCAGGTTTCTGGCATATCAAAGGTGCTTTCTGCCAAGCTGGATCACCTGAGTTCAATTCCTTCAGAACCCAGTGATGGAAAGAAAGAAGAGATTCCCACAAGTTGTCCTCAGTCCTCCACATAAGCTCTGTAGCGTGGCGCACATGTACCCACACATAAACAAACAAAAGAAATGAATATATGTAAAAAATGTTAAGGAAACTTTCTTACTTTTTTTTCTTCCTCCCTCCCTCCCTCCCTCTCTTCCTTTTCTAGAATTTTCATTAAGACATTACACACCAGGAGAGGTTCAGAGCTTAAGCATCTTACACTCTCATACACACCAATGACCAATGAAAAGATAGTCTAAGGTAACTCAAAAAATCCAATCCCTTGGTTTTCTTGGAAGAGAATGGCAAGCCAGACTGAGGAAGGTTCTTTTTGGTTTGATCTTGTCTTTTAAAGCTCAGTGGGCCAGCTAAAATTGCTCACTTTACTCCTGAATTTTCCATCATTTTAGAGCATTTTTCTTTGCATAATTTTTTTTGAAATTCTTCTTTTTCACGTTGCTTTCCTCTTCCCAACCCCAGAAGTCTTTTGCTCATATTAAACTCATTTACCCAAAGGAATAAGTAAATGAGTGTTTCCTGAAGAGAGCAATATCTTAAAAGAGAGCCATTTCCTAGATGAATATCTAATTGGTAAAATTTCAAGCAATATAACAGTTTCACTAGATTTCGGGTCGGTCTTCTGTCTCTTAAAAATATATTCCTTCACTATTATGTGGTATGTTGGTTTTTAAAACAGTAAAAGCAATAGAGTTCTTGCCCGAAAAAATAGTAGGTATCATCTCAGTATGTAGGAGAGGAGTTAAAGCACTTGGTTGGAACAGGGATGCGGATCCCACGTTTTCTGAAAGTCCTCAAGCCCTGCTTCTTTTCCTCAGCCCTTTCTGCAGGGGTATACACCCCAACATCCTGGTAAAAAGCCAGGCTGACACACACAAACACATATGTGGACGATGAGAGAATAAGTCACATACAAGTGGGTAACCCATCCTGGAATACCCTAAAGAAGCATGTATGCTCCTCCTGCCGCAGTGAGTCTCAAATAGGAGTTTAAACAGGGACATGGTAGAACAGTGAGAAGGCTAAGAATTCCCATCTTGCCTGTGGACCTCTGAGTCTGCCTCGTGTTTAGAACTTGAGTGTAGAGTATGTTTGGTTTGTATAGTCAGTAGGAAGAAACATATCTTTGAAATCAGTACCACCATTACTAGCTGTTTGGGGTTTGGAGCTGGGTTTCCCCAACTTGTCTTTTCCCTTCCTCAAATGTTAAATCCATTGCAACTGCCAAAATACGGATCTTCTCTTTGAAGCAAGAATTCCTGTGACATTCCCCAAGCAGGCATGACTAGGACCAGTACAGCCTCCAGGTAGATCATGCTGGCCCCCTTCTAAGGTTATCACGGCAGCTGTGACATTACTGGAGCTTTCAGATAGGGCCTATCGTGAGGACTTTGCAGCTTCTGGGCCATGGACATCTGGGGCTGGGTGACTCTTTCCTGTGGGGCTGTTCTCTGAACAGCATTTTATGTTTAGCAGTATTCTTGGCTTCTCCCCACTAAATGCTGGGTATCCCTCCTGCTCCATGTTTGACCGTGACAACTCTCTCTAGACTTTGCCTAATGTCTGCTGGAGGCAAAATCAACTCTGACAACCATCGATATGAAGTATCTCCTTAGTCCTCACAACACCTTACAATGTGGAGATTGTGACTTCATGTCACACTGTGCAGATGAGGAAAATGGGACCACGAAGAATGCAGAGACCATTGTCACGGGGCCAGGATGTGTCTTTATTGATCTCAGAGTGCTAAAGGCCTCCCTTCCTTCTGCTGTCCCTGGTGATCAGTTCTCCCTGGTTTTTATTTGTTTGTTTTGTTTTTGTTTCCTTGTTTGTTTTTTCTTTAACCTATGCTATCTCTAGTTTGGTTTGGGTTTTAATATCTACTTTGCATTTTCCACACAGTGGCCTTACTACTAATATGCATCTCTTGCCTAGATTTACTAACCAGGTCCTCAGTTTTTTGTTAGTGATACTAACGTGTCCATCTTTCCATCTCACCTTCACCTTGACTTTCTCAAGCATCTGTTAGATATCTGCTCTATAGAGAACTCCCCACTGCTATCTACATTGCCTTTGGTGCTGGTTCACAGAATGGTCTTGGATCAGCCATGCTGGGAACTGTTGGAAAGGCAATTCTTTAGGCCCACTCCAGAGCTGAACTCCAGGGTGGGCATCTACATACCTGTTCTAACACACCCATCACGTGGTTCTAATGCCCTCTGAACTTTGAGACTCTGGCCCACTTAACTAAGCTCTGACACTTCATTGGGGAGCATTGTATCCCTCACTCCTGTGACCACTGCCTGCCTTCTCCCTTCCTGTTTTACCACTTGCACTTACCGACCTTTCGATTTTATTTTTTCATTAGCTATCAAACACGTGTTTGTCTTTCTGCCCTAAGCACCAATAATAAAGCAAGACAGTGAAGCTTCTGGGTGGCCAGTTGCCAAGCAGAAGGGCTCTGCCGTAAGACATCACCTGGATGGTGACACACCACACAATTTTACAGCAGAAGCCCTGTCATAATGCCCTGACCCCCACCACCACCCCAACCACACAATCACATCAGGATTTTCTGAAACCTTAAAAACAAAACTAAGCAAACAAAGGAGGCCAGAACATATTCCAAGACCTGCGGAAATAGCCTTGTAAATCTGGTTTGTTTTTAACATTTCAGCATAGCTGGATCACTGAGCTTAGGGCGTGCTTAGGACATTTAATCCATCGGTGTTTGAATGTTTAGTCAATCACTTAGGGAGGTTAACAGGCCCCCAGCTCTGCCTAGCCCTCAACTTGCCTCTCCAGCTCTGCTGGGGTTTTGCTTTCTTCTGATTTCACTTTCCACTTCCTCTAACAGGCAAACCACAGTCACAACCAACAAACAGAACTATCCTTTTTCTGATCCATTGATTTTAGTAATTGTCCTAATCTATGGGGACTCAAGGTACTATGTCCCCGGTCTCCAGCTTCTGACAGTGACCTCAAATCAAGGACACTCGTTAAACGGGTCCTAAAGTATTTCTGGGATTCTGGTTATTTTGCGCCAGCTCAGAAGCTGCCCAAGGCTCATTTTAATGATTCTTAGTGCTCTCTGCAGTGGCTATGAAGCCCTGAGCCCACTCACTTGCAGCTGGGTAAATCAGCTCAGTTCTTCAGGCTTGCTAAAAGGCAGGCTCAGCCCAGGATGCTAACCTGTGAGAAAGTCAGAGGGTGCCTGGGTAGAGAGTGAATGAGGAAGTTCTCTGCTGGGCCCTGAACCCAGCGGGTAGTTAAAGAGAAATCGAAACTCAGCTGTTAAAACCGCTTTCCATATTCTTCAGAACCCTTTCCTCGAGCCTCCTAGAAGCCCTTACCAGCATCCGTCCCTCAAAGGCTGTGGCCAGGACCCCACGGGCTGTGGACCATGTACACCCGCAGTAGGATGGTGGGCCCAGGCTTGGGCACCTCCTCCATCTCACGGGACCACGCTGGAGCTGGGCAGCGTAGGGAGCTGGGCCTGCAGCAAAACCAGAGACAGAGTTTGGAGGTGGCTGCTCCCGAGGGATCTAAGATGGAAAGGCAGGTGCATGCTGACCAGAGGAGGTAAGTATTTGCAAGCTGCCTTGGAAACAGGAAGTCCTGGCCCCAAACATAATTAGGCACCAGATACCTTTCTGGTCTTTGGAGTTCAAAATCACTGCGGCTTAATAACAGGGATTTTGAAAGAGTTATGTATCATTTACCTCTTTAAAATCACCTAGGAATTGATTTATTATGCCATGCACCTGCCAGTTTGCAGACCTTTGTAGAATGTTCTCACCCCGAGTCCACTGATTCTCGTAACTGGCTCTAGGATTTAAAAAAAAAACGGATGTATGCAACCTGGGCTTTTTATTACTTATGAAAGTACGTTTTTATTTATTGGAGAGAGAGGGGGACTTTAAATAGGACCACCATGCCAGAGTAAAGGCAAGAAGAGATGTGATGCAGAGGGTCCAGATAGCCTTATCGCTATCTGGAAGTTCTCAAATGATCTAACTTAAAGTTTCCATCAGTGGAGCTGGGAGTGAGGGCTTCAGCCGCTTAAGATTGGAATGCATTGCTAAGCAGAAACACAGAGGAGGCGTTTATTCTTGATCTGCGGTTGAAGGACTGATGATAGCATCCCGAAAGCAAGTTTTGTAGAGTGTCAGCGACCTTCTCCTTGCACCGGGTGGAATGGGTTCTTTTTCACTCAGCACCGTGGTTTGAAGTGCTGCCTCTGTGAATTTGAACTGTACAAATGGTTTTATTTTTAGTTTCCCACTTTGCAGCGACTTCTTTGTTGCAAGAAAGACAAATGCTGGTTGCTAAGGAACAGTTACATAACCTTATGACCAATACACACTAGCACTAGTGTTTCTTTCATCCCCATGCCTTTTCTGAAGGTACCAAGGTTATAATACTGTTTAGTGTAGTTACCCTTAGATGGGGCAGATGGTCTGGGAATCAGAGACTGTGGAATTTCTCTCAGAATAATTGGCATCTTGCCACAATAGAAGTTCATTAACTCCAAGGCACATGTCTATAAGCTGGTCTCACACTTATAAGTAGTTAATGATAAAATTCCTTTCATTAAGAAGCATCTATTCAGATGTAAGCACTTCTTTGTATACTCCTATCATCTTGTGAGCACTAAGCAGTTGTCTCTGCTTTTTGATTTGATGCTAATCTCTCCAGCATCTTGCTAGACCAAATCCCTCAGAAAGGAACAGTTTGCTGTTAGACCATTAGAGAACTTCCTGAAAGAATTCAGTTGCTTCATGTGAGTTGGTGGTGGTCAGCAGTGCTAGAGAATGTTCTCCCCTTTGGGTGTTTAATATCTGAGTGTTTGGATCACTCTGGATTCCGCTTGTATCTTTATTTACTATGTCAGCTTTCTGAGTGGCTTCCTTAATTAAACTGGTAGGTAAAGGGGCTTGTATGCAAGATAAGTAGCATCTCAGTGAAAACAACAAAATATTAGAAGGTCTTACTAATCTGGGGAGAGAATTTAGAGTGTGAGTGTGTGTGTGTGCTAGAAAGAAACGAGGATGTTAACTGTCTTAATAGTTCGTTTGTGTGGTAAAGGTAACGTTAACCTCATTTGTGGGCAACCTTCTTCTGTTAGTTCATTTAGGCAATGGATCCAATGTGGGGTTTACAGTCATGGGCTTTGATGCCTAATGGATAAGTTCAAGTTCTGATTCTATGGTTACGTGCTCTCTGACTATAACATGCTCAGCTACTGCATCCCTCCAGTTTCTCATTGCTAAAGGGGACATAATCGCATCCTTTAAGCCAGTATTCAGTAAATGTTGAAGCTGACAGCCATGCCTTCATTTAATAACCATTTATTGAGGATGATAATATCAGCCTCATGTTGAGAAAACATATTGACTTAAAATACCTTTTTACCAAATAAAATACACAAGTGTTCTGGTAGTTTTATGCCAATTTGACATAAGCTAGAGTCCTTTCAGAAGAAACCTCAATTGAGAAAATGCTCCCACCTGATTGGCTCGTGGCAAGCCTGTGGTGCATTTTCTTGATTGACAATTAACATGGAAGGGTGGCGCTCCCTTCGAGTTGTGCCACTCCTGGTCCTCAGTGTTATGGGAAAGCAGGTCTAGCAAGCCAGGAGAGGAAGCCAGTATGCGCCACTCCTTCATGGCTCCTGCATCAGCTTCTGCTTCCGGGTTCTAGCCTTGAATCCCTGCCCTGACTTCCTTTAGCGGTAGAGTATGAGCTGAAAGTTGTAAGATGAAATATGCCCTTTCCTCTCTGGGCTGCTTGTGGTCATGATGTTTTATCACAGCAGCAGAAAACTAAGACAGAAACTGGTACCAGGCGGTGGGGTATTGCTGTGGGAGACCTGACTCTTTGTTTTTGGGAGGATTGTGGAAGGATTTTGGAATTTCGAGCTTAATGAGCTGTTGTGGGCACTTAGAAGATAAGGCTGAGAGCGGCTCTGACACCGAGGAATCAGTCGGAAGTTTAAGAGTCCCTTAAAGACTCTAGCAAGGCCATTTGAAATTTTGAATTATAAACTACCAAAATGAAACCTTTGCTTTGCTGGGACAAGCAATACTGGGACTGAAGGATTATCCATGATTAAAGAGACCAGCATCACAGAAGTGAAATCTCTGGGAATTGTCTTGGCAGAGTCAGCATAGAAGCTGTGGTCTAGAGGTGGCCAAGTCTGTGTACCTTGTGCTCACAGCTAGACCTGGCAATGTGATACTCTGGCGGCATGAAGGGGCCATGGAGAGAAGCTGGGCCACAATACTAAGTGGTAGGGTTAGAGTCTCTAAAGAGAGCCCAGGAGAGGTGGTTGGTGAAGGTGCAGTCCAGTTCCAGCGGATCCCCGAGCACTTTGGAGAAGCCAGTACCATAGAATGACTGCCAAGGACAGCAGCGGCTGCAGCAGAGTTGGGTCAACCATAGCCTAGGAGATAAGCTCTGTGTGCTGTAGAGGATGAGCCCAAGGATGGAGCTAGCCGGCCAGACTCCTTGGAATCTGGAGGGTTGTGAGTGCGGTCTCAGAAGCCAAACACTGTACTTTTAATATCATTGGACTTCGGGTTTGCTTTGATTTGATTGTGACTGAGCCCTGATTCTTCCTTCTTAGGTCTAAGAAATTGTATAATTTCTTTTCTTTTCTTTTCTTTTCTTTTCTTTTCTTTTCTTTTCTTTTCTTTTCTTTTCTTTTCTTTCTTCCTTCCTTCCTTCCTTCCTTCCTTCCTTCCTTCCTTCCTTCCTTCCTTTCTTTCTTTCTTTCTTTGTTTTTTTTTCTTTATTTCACAGAAATCCACATCTAACAGACTTTGGATTTTTATAGAGCATTTGGAAATTTAAAGAGACGTTTGAATTTTAGAAAGAATGGAATTTTAGAGAGACATTGGTGTTTCAGAGAGATTTTAGATATTTTAGAGAGACTGGACATTTTAGAATCTAAAGTACTTGAGTTTGTAACGCTTGTGGGACTTTTAAAGTTTGGAATATGTTTTATATTGTAATATTGATATTAGTGACATCTTAGGAACAAGAAGAAAGGTTTTGGCTTAACATTGATGTGTTGGCATATTAAGTTGACAGGAAGTCAATTGTGCTGGGAATTTTGTGTCAACTTGACAAAAATAGAGTCATTTGGGAAGAGGGAATCTCAAATGAGAAAATGTCCCTAACAGGTCAGCCTGTGGGCAAGGCTGTGGTACAATTTCTTGATTGATGATTGATGTAGGAAGGACCAGGCTACTGTTGGGTCCCATCACCCCTGGGCTGGTGGTTTTGGGTGCTATAAGAAAAGAGTCTGAGCAAGTCATGGACAAACTTCCTCCATGGCCTCTTACTTCAGTTCCTGACTCCAAGTTCCTTCCTGGAGTTCCTGACCACCATGTCCTTTGATGATAGACTGTGACATGGAGATATTATGAAAATAACTGCTGCATATTCCCCCACCCCCAATTCCTTTTGGTCATGGTCTTTATTAGAGGAATAGAAAAGTAACTAAGACAACAAGTAAAAAAAAAAAATCAATGAAATTCTTTAAAAATCAGTGATTCTTACTCTGTGACAGACTGCCAGGTAACTTTTTTAAAAACTGCACTTGGATTTCAGTTATTACAAGTGTTTACTATTTCATATTGGCTTTTATAGTTATTTTTACCTGGTGCTATGTACTTTGTCCCTAACTATTATAAACTATTCACACAGATTTAAAGAGAAACAAGAAGCTTATATAAACTTGTAATCCAAAGCAATCATTTGTTCTCTCTTTTATTATTTTGCTTGCTTCTAGGCAAATTTTACCTACATCTATATGAATATTAGGGGTACAGGTTTCTAGCCTGATTATACCTAACTGTGGGCCATAGGTTCTTGTCCCTGTTAGTGATAAAAGCCTGATGCTGTTTAGGAAAAAGTAAAAAGCTATTCTGAAAATGGATCTATCATGTAGAACTTTACTATACAGTAGTTAACATTAATAAACTTTATACACAAATTCGGCTTACCATAACACATTTGTGCTCTACTGTATATGGGGTACTATAGAGACTTAAAGATTGAGCCGCAATAACAGCAAATATGTATGAAGCACTTACTGTGTTAACAGTGCATCACACACGCTAACGACGTGACAGTAACAGAGGATCTCTAGCTCTGGATATTTTTTAAATATTGGAACAGTTTTCTACTTAGCAAACTTTATAAGGATTTTTAAAAAAATCTATTTAATGGGAAAGACACTTTTGCAATAGTTACACAAACAAATCTTTATGTGTGCTATAAAGGAAAGCCAGTATCTGAGCTAGTTTTCAGGGCAGGAAAGTATTTCCTAAGATAGGCTGTTTAAACTGAGACCTATAGAAGAATGAGCTGTATGTGTATGTGTTTGTTTTGTAGGTAGTGATGATGAGATTGTCAACTTGATAGGACTTGATTATTTAGGAGACAAGCCTGCAGTTAGACCTGGGAAGGATTATTCAATTAGATTATCCTCTGGACATGCCTGTGAAGAATTATTTTGATTAGGTTAATTGAGGAGGGAAGACTCACCCTAAAGGAGGGTAGCATTGTACTCTGGCCTTGGGTAGAGAGATGCATAAAAAGGAGGAAGCTAGCTGAGTCCAGTCAGTATTCACTACTTTTGTCTTCATGACTGAATGCAGTGATATCAACTGTCCCCACTGCTTTGATTTCTCTGCTGTGATGGACTTTACCCTTGAACTGGGAGCCAAAATAAACCTGTGGTGGTTTGAATGAAAATGGCCCCCATAGACTCATATTTTTGAATGCTTATTTCCAGTCTTTGGAACTGTTTGGGAAGGATGAGGAGGTGTGACCTTATTGGAGGAGGGTGGGCTTTGTAGTATAAAGGTTCCATAGCATTCCAGGTTGTCTCTGTCTTTGCCTCATGGTTGTTGCCCCTCACGTAGTAGCTCTCAGCTACTGCTTCAGTGCTGTACTTGCCTGCCTGCTGTCATGCTCCCTGACGTGATGGTCTGGGACTCTACTAACCTCTGGTCTGTGAGTCTCAAATTAAATGTTTGCTTTTATACATTGCCTTGATCATGATGTTTTGGCATGACAATAGAAAAGTAATTAAGACTAATGTTTCTTTCTTGAGTTATTTTTTGTCATGTTATCCTGTCACTGTGACAGGGAAAAAAAACAAAATATGAGGTTTGCTTTCTCAATCTCTCTCTCTCTCTCTCTCTCTCTCTCTCTCTCTCTCTCTCTCTCTTTTTTCTTTCTTCCTTGTTTCCTTTCTTGTTTTGGCTTTTAAAGACAGACTATTTCCATGTAGCCCACAACACCCTGAACTCATTATGTAGCCCACACTGGCTTTGAACACGTGATCATCTTGCCTCGGCTAGATTACAGACATGCTCCACTAACCCCAGCTTTCAAGTAACACACTGGTAGTTATTAGAACCTATAAAAACCAATTTACTATTTCCTCTCCACTACAGTGCTCCAGATTTCAATTTCCTGTCTCCCTATGATTAAAAGAGAATACGTTTTTGCCAGTAGATGTTAAATGGAGTGAAAGCAGTGGCCTTATTCTTCCTGGAAACGGAGAACTGGATAGTGCAGAAGTTTCTTGTAATGTTATGAAATGATACTACACTGGAAGAGCTCAACGATTGTCTTAATGAGCAATCTTCCCAATGGCTCAATATAGATGCTATTCATTAAGGGATTGTTTAACTCAAACTCCCAGACAAGGGCCATAAGCAGTTAGAAAGTTTGTAACATAATAGATAGTGTTTAACTCTTAATGATAATGATGCAGTTCAATGAGCTGGGTAGGTACCTCAACTACTACCAGATTTTAATAGCAAACTAATTATTTGAGCTCCTCTTGCACAGCTTACCCTTGGAATGATAAATGTTTTAGAGCATTGTAATATTGTAGTAGCACAGTGAAGATTAGCTACAGCCTCAAATGAGCTGAGTAACCCTCTAAATAATTGCAAAGACAAAACAGGCAAGCACCAAGATAACAATCAATTGGGTTGTTCATGTACACTAGGAAAGTTCTCCACCACTACAAGTCAGTGGTAGGGAACTCTTCTAAGTATACACGAAGCCCTAAGGCCAAGCCAATATCACCAGAAAAACCAAAACAAATAGTTAAGAAGAAAAAGAAGTACTTCAAATATCTCATATGCCGAACTATGCATTTAGATCTTGTACTTAGAGTGACATGAATATTATTGAATTTTATCTTCAAAATAAACACTTTACCAGCTGATGGATGAGGAAAGTAAGTCTTGGAAGATTAACTGAGTTTCCCAAGTTTCCATTGATTTTCCTAATCAGTAGCTAGAACTCAAACCTAGGTCTGTCCACCAAAGTAGAGTCTGCTCAGGAGCTGAGGGAGGAAGTGATATCTACCTGTTTATTTATTGTTTTATGACTGTATTAAGAAAAATTCAGCAGGTCAAAGTGAGTACTAATATAGAAGCAGTAATGTGGTACTTACAGCTTTGCAGGGAGAAACAATTTCTTTCTATACCTATCTCTTGGTTAATGGCAGAGACATCTATAAGAAAGTCAGATTAGCAAGAGAAAAGAAGTATTTAGTAAGTTATATGTGACACAGGAGCCTTTAGAAATGATAACAGAATGATACAGGGAAATATGATATGTTGGTAACTTTTCTCCTTACCATGAAAATTGCTGGACTAAAGCAGCTTAAAGGAGGAAGGATGAACCTTGGGTCATGGTTTCAAAGGGTACAGTTCCTCATGGTGAGACAGTTTCATGACCGGTGGAGTTTATGATGGAGGCTTGTGACAATGTGACCACAGAGAGATCTAAACCAAAACAAATTAAACAACAAACAAACAAACAAACAAACAAACTGGAATCAGAACAGAAGTATCCATAACTTACACATGTTTGGTACAAGAACCATACTTCTACCAGTCAGGAACCATCTCCTTAAGATTTTATGCACTGTATAACAGTGTCACATGTGGGTAGAGAGATGGCACAGCAGTCTAGGGCACTTGTTGCTCTTGGAGAGGACCTGGCTTCAGTTCTCAGTATCTACATCATGGTTCATAATCGCCAGTTACAACAGTTCCATGGGATCTCATATCCTCTTCTGTCCTCCAAGGGCATCAGGCATGCATGTGGTGCACATACGTCTATAAAGGCAACATGCACGTAAAATAAAAATTAAACATCTAAAATTTAAAATTAAAAATAAAATGCTGCCACAAGCTAGGCACCATGTGACCCAAGCATGTCCCTATAAGAGACATTTTGTAGATAATCATATACTTTTTTTTTTTATCCATAGGTTTGATGAAAGGTGAAGCGTTTGCAGCTATGTGATTGATTGGAAAGGGTTAGGAACTAATAATCTATGAAACAAAGGAGGTCTGTTCATTTAGCTTCTTCATGTTAGAGAAGTCCATCATGGTCTGCTTTTAGGGGCAGGGAAAGACAGATCTTCATGCTTCTATCTTCTTAAATGCCAAGGTGCCATATTTTGGAAAAATGTGGCCTGAATCCTATCACTATTTCTAAGTTATTTTCTAAATGACTTAGATAAGTGTGTGTGTGTGTGTGTGTGTGTGTGTGTGTGTCTTCTTTTTGGTGATGCTTTCTATAGATGCTTCACAGATTGGTGACCTCCTGTTAAAAGTAGCTTGTTGTCATTGTTTCTAAGCAGCCTCAAGTACATGGTGACTTTTTATCAAAGCCTACACTGAATGATTTGTTTGATGCTATGACCTAGAACATGTATCAGTATGTAGGCTTAGATTTTTCTCAAACTTCTTTATTTAGTGTTCTTAAATGCTTCAACCTCCCTTCTAGCCCACTGACCAGAGGTAGAGGAAAAAGAAGGTTTATAAGAAAAGGGGATTATAGACCTGCTTAGAAGTAGCCCTTTAGGGTAATTCCACTCTTCATTGTCAGCATACCAGTAGTCCAGTCCAATAGCAAACACCAAACATCAATCAGTAGTGGTGGCACAATCCAGCAGAAACTGCAAGGCTCCACCAAATCAATATGAGTCAGTGGAAGTGGCCAGAATCTGCTGGAATAGCACAGGTTCTTTGGCCTGTTTCTCTCTATGAAGTCAAGACAAGAGAAGATCAGCAAAGACCAGTGAAGACCAGCAAAGTGTTGCATAACGTTGCATTGCAAGAGCAACTTTTCACTGTCTGTGGGGTTCTATTTATATTCTTTCTAAACATCACATACCCTTTCAAGTGTCTGTTTCAGTAAAGCATCTCATGCCCTCTCACAAGACAACTTCCAGAGAAACATCACTTGACACACAACTTAGTTTTTAAAGAAACCAGATACTTTTCTGCTTTGTCAGTATGTATCAAGTTATATATATATTATATATACATATATATGTATATAATATATATTATATAATATATATGTATATAATATACATATAATATATATTATATTATATATATTATATAATATACATAATAATATAATATATAATATATATTATATATTCATATATATATAATATATATTATATACATATATGTATATATAATATATACACATATATGTATAATATAATATATATTTATATATATATTCATATATATTATATTACAGAAAAATTTCACAAAGCAATTCTCACTACAAGTGGCACATTTTCTATCCTTTTGTGTATGTGGTACATACATGTGAGTTTGCACATGCATGCATATACTTGGGGTTAGCCAGAGCAGGGAGATATTGGTTGGATTTCTCTATCACTTTCTATCTTACTACACTGAGATAGGGTCTCTCACTGAATTACAAGTTCACATTTTTGCCTAGGCAAGGTAGCCGATGAGCTCTGGGGACCTGCCCACCTCTGTCTCCTCAAAATTGAGATCACAGGCAGACAGAGTAGCATGCCTAGCTTTTTACATAGATGTTGGGGATTTGAACTAAGGTCCTCATGATGGCAGAGCAACTGCTCCTACCCACTAAGTAATCACTCCAGTCTCCATTTTCTATTCTTGTTCACTAAAAAGAAATTCATTGTATGATTTCATAAAGCATTAGTGGGTTACCATCTACAGACTGAAAAGCACAGCTCAATGCAGAGGAGTTTGTTAGAGTGGATGGAAAGAAAGACATTTTAGTTTTTAGTTTGATTAGATCAGATTTACCTTCCTGTTTATGGAGGAGGGTATAAATTACAGTCCTGTTAGAATGAATTTTCAGCTTTTGTGTGTGTGTGCTAGCCCCTGCTCCTTGAGGTGGTATGCATTTGTGATCTGTTAAGTCTTGGGGGAACAATCTTTTTTGTTCAAATACAGTATCATCAAAAATGAATGGACATTTTTCAAAAAGCCTTTGACAGCTGCAACAGTGAAACAATAAATCAACAGGATGACGAGAGCCCCAAAATGCATAATACCTATAATAATCAGTAGAAGTGTTGCAGAAATGAGAAAAAAAATGAAACTTAGCTCAATTCCACAGTGAGGTGGCTCACTTCAAAGTCAGTAGAGTGCTGTGAGGTTATGGATATTGTTAAGGTTAATTGCATCTATTCAGAATGTATTTGAATCTGAGACAAAAGCTTGGGAGAAAAAAAATAATCAAAAGGAACAGACTGCTTAGGAAGGTTTGTTCTTTATCCGAAAATCAGCCATGACAGCTCCTTTGTTCTGCGATGTTTGCAGTTTTCCCTCCAAATGGGAAGACAAAAAAAAAAACAATCTAGTAAAGTAATATAGAAAAATTCAAGATATTTTTCATCATTAAAATCCAAGGGCTAGAGCAGAGTGTGGTGGCTTATATCTTAACAGAACACTGAGGCAGGGGGATCATTAAAAGTCCAGTTTGGACTACATAAGTAGGAAGACATCTTGGAAAGAAAGAGAGAGAGAGAGAGAGAGAGAGAGAGAGAGAGAGAGAGAGAGAGAGAGAGAGAGAGA
>NW_021620757.1:272789-346030 GCF_004785775.1 Grammomys surdaster
AGAGAGAGAGAGAGAGAGAGAGAGAGAGAGAGAGAGAGAGAGAGAGACCGATTGTGCTCTTTAGTTCCACTGTTAAGAGATGGTGATGAATCTCTTTTTTCTTTTTACATTTTTTTTTTTTTGCCCTTTTTGAGATAGGGCTCTGTATAATCCAGGCTGTCCCCGAGCTCCTTGAATTCAGGATCCTCCTGCTTCTGCCTCTCAAGCGCTGGCATTAATCTTTTCCATAATAATCACCCCTGCCTCCAGATCATGAGACATTTTATAAGACAATGTATGCAGAGTTCTTAAGGATGCCAATCATGAAAGGGAGAAAGTCAAGGAAATTGTCCTAGATTAAGAGTCTGCAGAGAACTGTGAAATTTGTGACTGATTCCAGGATAAGGTAAAAATAAGAAAGAATTACGTGAAAAATTTGAAATGTGAATATAATTAGGTAAATTCCTTGGGTATGGTGATGTTTTTATGTATGAATAGGATGATGTCTTCTTTTCCTCCTTGGAGATACATGCTAGAGTGTTCAGGGATTATATACCATCATGATCCTGTGGTTTGGAGAGAGAAATGACAATGTAAAGCATTCAGAACTAATGACTACAAGCAGAGAGTTATGATTGTTGTCTAATTAACACGCCCTTATCTATGTATGTGTGCTGTGAAGATGGAACCCATGCCCAGTATATACTGGACAAACACTCTACCCCTGAGTGGAGTTCCCACCCCAGCCCAAGGCTTCTAAGAATTTTAAAGTAAACAATTGGGGAAGAATGCTTCTTGGTAACATCCTAAAGCTTGTTTTGTTTCTCTGCTTCTTTTTTCTTTTCCTCATTGGAATCCAGAGGACTTAAAGGAAGATTTTTCACAGAGCTATGTGCTTAAGGTTTTGCAGTTTATCGTAGGTCTATTTTATTTCAATAAATTAAGGAGCAAAGCCTGGGCTCAGAACTACAGTGCCACTTGCGCAGTAATAACACTTACTAATCTTTAAAGTTATCTTTCTCATATACCATTTTGTTTCATGCAATGGGTCTTAGTCCTTCTGGGCCACATGGAAAAGGAGCAAGAAACTATGGAATAGACATTAGAACCAGAGGTATGAAAAGGATTTAGAAAAACTATGTGTATGAAAAAAGATACAGAAAGGGATTAATTTATAGCGTGAGAAGGAAATGGACTAGTGATGGGTGAGGGTCCAGTACTGAAAACAGCCATCATGTATATCATATATATCAATAGTATATGCAAAACATCCTTCACACGGGCATTCTAAAGGAAAGCTTTGTTTAGGTTTTTCCTACAAGATATGCCTGTAGGTAGCAAACTAGGGCTGGTACAAAAACTTGGCAATCATAGTAGAACAGTGTTGGTCTGTTTTAATTTTTATCTATGTGTATGTGTGCGTGTATATAAGTGTATATATTACATGTGAAAGACAGAAGAGGGCACCAGATTCCTCTGGAGCTGGAGTTACAGGCAGTTTTGAGCCACTGTATGTGGGTGCTAAAAACTGAACTCAGCACCTCAGCAAGAGGAGAGAACAGTCTTGACAGCTAAGCCACTTCTCTAGCTCCTGGTACTTTCTGATATTATTTTCCTTAAATTAAGTTTGCAATTTGCTATTAATTCATGTGTGTAGTGTGGCACACACATGCCATGGCGTGTATACGAAGGTCAGGGATACTTTTGGTAGTTTTCTCCTTCCACTATGGATTACAGGAACCAAACTCACATCGTCAAGTTTACATGGCAAACATGTTTAACCTGCTTAGCCATCTTTTTGGACCCTGAAGTTATCTGAAGCATTTTCTACCTATAAAGTGTATAATTGTCCCCATTTTTAAAATGGGGGAAAAAAGATAGAGCAGCTAAGTAGTTTGCTCAAAGTTGTTAGTTAGGGAGTAGTGGGATGAAGCTTGACCAGGCGGTTTGGTTCTAGGTCAGCAGTAATGTGGTGGCTTGTAGTTAGAGGGCAGGCAGACTGTTTAGCCATTTGAGTACCAACTCTCACCTCAACCCTTTCTGGAAGGGAAATGCAACCCAAAGCCCAACCAGTTAAAAGTCTCTTTCTCATTACTTGTACTGATATGTCCATGCCCCAAATCCATCCCATGGTAGCACTTAGCTATAAAGGTTGGGCACTATAGTCTTTAGCATGGAACATTGTTAAGAGGAAGAGAAGATACACATCGGGAGGGGCCAGCATCTCTTGTAGGTGGAAGACCAATCATAAGTTCTAGATCGACGTGTCTACGGCTCTTTGGAAAGGCAAGCAGGGAGCCGATCTATGGAAGAGAATCTAAATGGGGGCAAATTCTTGAGCCCAAGTGATTATTCTAGAGGTCTGTTAGGGTCTTCTAGACAGTGCTCTGTGCAAAGCTTAGTTTGGTGCAAACTATAGGACTTTTTATAACAGTGACTGAAGCAAATGAAATAGCTAGATTGTGTCAGGACATGCTATACAGCCATTCAGTATTAAGCATGGAATGTTTCTAATTTAACAGAGAAACCATTTAAAATGGAAAATAAGATCAAAACTGTACTTTAAATATGATTACAAGTTATGTAGAGAACATACCTAGGTGTACTGATACACACCTATAATCCTTGGGAATTTGAGGCAGGTGGCTTGTTTGAGACTAGCCTGAACTGCTAAGTAAGCATGAAGCCAGGCTTGGGACATATGAGATTTTTTTTTTGTCTCAAATGAAAGCAAAAAAAGTAGAGATTATATATTGAATGGAAATTCAGCCAAATAAAACATAATTGTAATCTTTGAGAAGTGGGGTTCGAGTAACTTTTAAATGCTATTTTCTACACTGTCTTGTTATATGTGTTTAAAAATTAAAAATAAGAATTTCACTCAAGTACTCTTTGCATGGACTGAGATATACATCACTAGCTGTGGGGATTCTGGTTTTATGTGCTAAAGGTAACTGGTAAAAAGTCTTAGTTTAAGTTGGATGAAAATCAAAAGGAGAAAGAGCATGGCCTGTTTGTCCTGTAAAAGCTGTGGTCCAGCTGTCAGTCTGCTCCACTTAGAAGGCAGCCTTTGCCCAGCTGCTTGGTCTCTTTATTTTCTGTATTTCCATCATTGTTTTGGAGGGGGAAATCTTACTATACTTCCTAGCTAGTGTTGAAGTCCTAGGCTGAAGTGTTCATACAGCATCCTGAGGACCTGAGAATTAATTCATACCCTCCTTTGACCAGCTAACCTGGCTGCTTCTGGGGATGCCTGTCTAACTGAAACCGTGGGAGACAGGCACACTCTTCAAGATTCTTTTAAGACAATGACCAGATTGTTTGACCACCCACTGTAATAATGGTAGATTAGTTGGACATGGTGCCGTAGACCTGAAATTCAAGCTCCATAAAAGCTGAGGCAGTAGAAGGGAGAAGCCAGGGCCTGGCTGAGCTGCATCCTGAGACCCTGTTTCATAAAAACAAAGAAAAATCTAAGTATTCTGTTTCTTAGCTGCAAAGCAAGCATGCCAGGTACTCAGCACTCAGCACAATGCCCCCATCAGACCCAGTGTCAGAGCTCCATGAAGTAGCTGCTGGCCACGCTGTGGGTTGTGTTCAGACGAGTGAAGTCTTTTGTCTCTGACCAGGACCCTCCAGTCTTCTGTCAGTGTCCAGGAAGTAATAGTCACATCAAAATCTCACACCTGACACATGGTCTGAAAACACACATTTCTCCCGAGGAAGCAATTTTATACATTTTATAAATTTACTTATCAATTGGTCCCAATTTCAAAGATAGCAGTTCTCTATAGCATTAATTTCTTTCACAGATATTCTTTGTATCTTTAGTGTTAATTGTTCTGGATAGCCTTCTCTCTCTGTGTGTATGGTGTTTACTGAGTATGATTTTAAGTAAAGCCGTGTAACATCTCTTGTCCACACTCTGTAGCTGTGCATTTCATCTACCCATCTTGTCTCAGTTAAATTAGTAATATAAGCATAAAATATGTATCAAGCCATGAATCTCTAGGAGGGTGTGTTTTTCTAATCTGTGTAAACTGGTCGTATCTTATCAAGACATGGGGTGCCTAGGCCATGAATTTATGTGCATGTGTAGATGTCTCCTTCCAATGTGCACAAAGGCTTTCTATACACAAAAACACCTGGGCTCTTGCTTCTTCTTACCTAGTGTATTCTCTTCTCCTTTTCAACAGAAGTCAGGGGGTAAATACTGCTGAAATAACCTCCATGAATGCATCCACGCCAGAGTGGGGAATTCGAATCAGGGCGAGTAGAAAGATGCCGCGGGGTCAATCTAGCCATCACTATCTTGTGTGTTTTTTGTTTTTTGTTTTTTTTGTTTTTTTTTGTTTTTGCTTTGTTTTGTTTGCCTTGAGAATGTAGACTGTTTGAAAAAGAACTCTGACAACTTAAATGCCTCAAAAACTTCGAGTTATATTGGTTAAAAATAATTAGCTTCCTGGTCTGGAGAGATGTCTCAGTAGTTAAGAACACTCGCTGCCCTTCTAGAGATCCTGAGTTCAATTCCCAGTATCTGAGTGGCAGCTCATCTGACGCCCTCTTCTGGTCTTTTCGGTAATTGCAGATACACAGTATTCAAGCATACATGCAGACAAAACACATGCCCCAAATACAAATGTTAACTAGTGAACATAGTAAGCTTAGCTCCACACAAAAGACCATCTAACCAAACCAACGTGGAATCCCATATAGCTCTCAGGTGCCTTTCTTCCCCCAGTTCTTCTCCCCATTGCTAATTGTATCTGAGATTAAGGTTTTCTTGAACTATAAAAAATAACGGACACCGGGGAAAGTGGGGTTCACTTTTGGGGTTCTTAGACTCATTAATAAAAGAAATTAGAAAGGGACTCAAAATGAAGCCCAGGGGCAATGTTTTTAGAGTGTAAGAGAAAGACGTGGTGCGGGTTAGGTGATAGTCATGGCAGCTGCCAGAGACGGAGGCACATGCTTCGCAAGTTAGGCATGGAACCCGAAGTGAAACCTTGTTAAAACAGGACAAAACCCTGAGTGGACGTGAGTGAATGAGTGGAGGAAAAAGCCCTCTAAGCATCCCAACATGGGGTGAATGCTTTTTATATCTTCCTCACCTGCCTGCTTGTGCATCAGGGCTTTCTTTCACACATTCTGTATTCATTGGACGTTGCCATGGGGAAGCAGGGCCTCCAGTGTTGCTCTGAAGAGTAGCTCTTCTTTGCCCGTCCACTCTGAGTCAGCCTTTTTAGTTCCTAGTCTCCATTAGAGCATCTGTGCAGCTTTTGCTCGGAGAGTAAACGCCACACATCTATTAATCAGTTTGAAGCTGTCTATAATCCACTCGTCCATCCCTCCCTGAATTTCTGCTATCCAGTACGTTTCATTTCTCCAATCAACCCAATGCTGGTCTTAATTAGAAATTTAAATTACACTGGGCACAGTCTGTACACTCCGGGGGATGTATGTATGTAACACCTTTGCCAGCCAATATATTTTTCACATCTTGCATACAGCAGTTTTCATAGAGTGCTCATGGATGAGATGCCATGAAAATGGCCCAAAAGTGTACATGGGAGAAGCCCCCGTGTACCTGTCCTAGAGCACCTCAATGGAAACATGGCTTGCACATCTTTTCCATCAAAACATTTTCTTTAATATGTGTATATGTACCTGTGTGGTGTGTGAGAGAGTGTGTATGTACGTGTGTGTGAGTGTGTGTGTGTGTGTGTGTGTATGTATGTATGTATGTATGTATGTATGTAGAGGCCAAAGGTAGACATTTATTCTTCATTGCTTCTCCATTATGTGTTTTGAGAAAGGGTCTGTAGCTGAACCTGGGGCTCACTGATTGGCTAGGCTGGCTGCCCAGCAAACCCCAGGGATCTGAGTGTCTCCACTTCCTCATGCACTGGGGTTACTGCTCTGGACTTTTTACACAGATTCTGGGGATCTGAACTCACATCCTGATGCTTGCACAGCAAGCACTTTACTTGCTGAGACTCCTCACTTGCCTCATTCCCTCTTTAAAAACGGCACAGAAAAGATCTCTATCTTTGCCTTAGACTGTTGTCTGTGTCCTAGGCCCATCTCTCTGTCTCATGGAAGTGCGCTCTGTTGGAAATTGGAAACAATCTTACCAACAGATATTTCATTAAATTTCAATGAGATAATTAAGGAAACTCATTTTCAAAAATATATATTTGTTTCGGCAGTTTGCATGTTGCTTCATTAGGAAATGACCAGAATGCTAAATCTAGGTAGCTTGAGCTTGTTGGATCCGCAGCTCCTGAGTCCACTTGGTGAAGCAAATGCCATGGAGCTAACTGGCAAAGGTCTACTGTGGGTGGAAACTAATTGGTTGAGAGCATTAATAAATTATACTTGCTATTCATGTCAAAAAAAAAGTTCAGAGGGAAGAGATGAATATTTTTGATCTCTCTGGGCCTTGCACTCTACCACACAATATTAAAAATAAAAAGCATAGCCTTAGACTTAAGCGCCTCTTCCTACCGCAAAAAGGAAAGATGAAAACCGAAGCACTTGGCAGTGCTTTCTTATATTAAGATGTTTTCAGTTTGACATTTCAGCCAATAAAATATTGCTAAGGCATTCTCTCACATAAAATGCATATTACTAGGACCATTGTTAGTGTTAGGCAAAAATGCTTTTGATTAAAATCCTTCACTTTCAGGGCTAGCTAGCTATCTTTTCTCTCTTTCCCATTTATAATGTGTATGGGCACTGTGCAACCCTGGTCATGGACAGTTCCTCAAACCTGGAGACTGAGAGGGAGAAAGATGTAAATAGTTCTATCTGGTTACACTGTTTTCTGTGCAATGAATAGTAAGTGTTTTGTCTCTGTCCTAGGAATCTCATGTCTTCTGTGATTGACAAATGCTACTGTTCTCTCACCAGGCTTAATCAGCTTGGAGACTGTAATATACAGTCTTTAATAAACAGATTTTCCCCTCCAACTCTCTCCTGTAACTTTACAAGCAGAATGAAGGGCTTGGGGAAATTCTCTGTGACATAGTCTTAGCAAACTCGTTTGCCATGTCTTCAGCTTGGCATTGTTCTTCCCTGAAGTTTGCTACTGCTCTGGGTTCTCTGTGGGTCTCCTTGGCTTACATCTCTGACAACTTACATCACCTCACTCTAGCACTTGTCTACACTTCCTGTCTTTGACTTATGTTGGCTTCTTGAATTGTTCCCAACTGATGTGTAAGATTGGTGGAAATGGTTTGTTTCTGCTTTTGACACCTCTACCACGCTCTGTAAGTTGCTAGCATAGTAATTTTGTAATAGGTTTCAGCCAAGTGTTCATATTGTTTGGAAGTATTTCAAGAGGCTGAAGTTACAGGAAATGGGGCCAGCTTTTATTCATCATCACAAGAAGGAAAAAAAAAAACCATACACACAATGGAATCTATGAAGCCCTAATGAAAACTCAAGACATTTGCAGGACAATGATTTCAACTAGAAATCATTGCGTCAAATGAAATCAGCCAGGCCCAGACAGAATGCCACAAATTTTTAAGTTCTCATATACACACACACACACACACACACACACACACATATATATATATTTCATCAAATTATCCCAAGACAGTTTCTGTGTGTTGCTATAACAAGACACCTAAGGAGAATAATGCATTTAAAAAAGACAGATTCCTCTGGTTCACGAATTTGGTGCCCAGAAAGTCTCAAGAAGATGGTATCAACACCTGTATACCCTTGGCTGTGGAAGGTGGTGAGGTAGAAGAGGGTAGCAGGTATGTGCAGAAGATCAAGCAGGTGACTAGTTCTGAGTTACAGCAATACTTAATACTCTTACCTAATCCAGTCCTGTGATGCCCAACCCACTTCTGTGACAACGGCATTAATCCATTAGTCCATTGTAAGAGCGATGTCCCCATGGCCAGTAACTTCTCTTAAAGGCCCTCCCTGCTCTAAACACCAATACAATGGAGTCTCGGAGGGGACAAACCATATCTGAAGCCCAGAAGGTATAACTATCCTACAGGAGTGGTTCTCCAAGTGTAGTACATTGAGCAGCACTGTGTTCGTTGCTTTTCCTGTTGCTGTCAAGATGAAACTAAAAGAGAAAGAGTTGGTGAGAGGCCGACAGCCACACTGAGTCTGCAGTTGGGAAGCAGAGAGATGAACTCTGGCTCTCTGCATACTTTCTTCCTCGCCCTTTTTATTCCACATCCAGGGTGGGTCACCCCCTCTTTAGTCAACCCTCTGGGAAATACCCCTGAAGACTGGTCCAGAGGTGTTCCTCCTAGAAGATTTTCAATCTAGTAAGGATAACAATGAAGATTAACCACTGCAAACATCCATCCAGAGCCTATCTTTAAAAAAGATGCCTGTTATTGAGCCTCACCCAAGAGTCACTGAATCAGAAACTTTGCCCTTTAACAAGCCTGCCAACAAGCCCTCTAGGTGATTCTGATGTATGGTAAAGGTTAAAAGTTGCTGATGTGCAGCATAGGCAAGTCCCCGGCCTAGACTCTGCGTCACAGCCTCAGCACTGAGAGCAGCACAGCAATTTCACAGTTGGCCTTTAAATCCAATGCCTTGCGTTTCAGCTTTAGGGCTCCATAGAATTGCTCACCATTGCATCCTGTTAAAGTTCCCAGATACTACTCACAGGATTGCAGCATCCTCAGTGCCTATAAAGTAGTGACAATTGAGGAGCGAAAAAGTCTTTCTCAGGGTGATCAAAGACTATGTAACAGATAAGGGATTAATTTCCAGTGGCAGTCTCCTAATTCTGTATTCATATCGGCGTATGCAAGCTAGGCTACCCATGCACCATCTGCTGATATATATTAGGTAATTGGGCACCCAGCAGCCCCATTTGCATGCAAAGGTGGTTGCACACCTCACATTACAAGACTAAAATTAAAGTCCAGGATGAAGCTGGCTGAAGGCTGGCAGCACGGAAAATAACGAGATAAGGAAAAATGGCTTTGGTTAATCAGCACTTTTGGCCTCTACTGTTCTGTCTGTGCTAATTTGCCCTTAGAAATGGTACATCCCAGGTGGAGGAGAGACTTCTAGGAGTATCTAGGGTTTTGTTTTAAACATATATTTACAAGCTGGTTGCATTTATCCACAGCATTTTCTTCCAAACTGTTCCCATATGTCTGCTGCAGTCTACTGCTGTACTGTATTTTTGCTTTATGAAGTATTTGTGCTCTGGTGGGATTGTGTGCATTGGCTCAAAAAGAGCCACTCCAGCACAGGCTCACAGCTGGGATCTGTGACATTGTACTTCTTCAGACAGCCACTGTGTCCCAGGCACCATGCCATAGATCTGGAATACATACCAATGAAGCCCACCTCTGCCCTTAAAGGTTCACAGTGTTTTATGTATCTCACTGTTTCTGGTATCTAAGCGTGGGATATTTTTGCTTACAAAAAAGGATCCGGGGAGATGGCTCATTGGGCAAGGTGCTTGCTGTGCACACATGAAAACCTGACTTTGGATTCCCAGTAGCTAGGGGAGAAGTCCAGCATGGACTGGTGTGTCTCTAACCCCAGAGATGCAAGGGAGAGATGAGGAAAGAGCAGAGATGGATGGGGCCCCTCTGGTCAGCCAGTCTAGTTAAAATAGAACTCCAGCTTCAGAGAGACATCCCATTTCAAAGAAATAAGATGTTGAGAAAGAGAAGGCACCCAATGTTGACCTCAGCTCTTTACACACCCACGCATAGACGAGTGCACACAAGTATACACTCACAGGTTTAGACTGCACCTGCTAAAGAAAGAACGAAGATAAAACTGACAAAAAGAAATTCTTCCTTGATTCCCATGTTCAAAGTGTCTGTGCTTCCCTGGGCCCCTGATTATTTATATTCAGCCCGTGTCCCCAGGAAAGCGAGGAGGCTGGGAGATCCAGGCTTATGTGACCAGTAGACTAGTCACATGGGTCACAAAGAAGATGTGACTGGATGGCACATAACTTGAACTCTTGATTGTATGAACAAAGAACACACCAGACACCCCAGTGTTTTCTTTTCCTCCCAAGGTGGGCCTACAAGAGAAAATAAGTCTTATTAGGATTGATTGGCAAATGCCACCTAGAGAAGAGTTGCCCTCCAAGGACAGTCTCCCCAAACCAGTGGTGATGTAGATCAGCAGGAGCTAGTGACCCAGCCCATTGCTCTGTGTCTTTCAAATAGATTAGGAGGTAGCAGAGAACAGAGCAAGCACTTTAGAAAGTCTGTCTTCTTCAATACTTGGCTAGTGGTATCAGAAGGAAGATGGTCTGGTGCCTTAGATCCCTTAGGGAACTGTCATGATGATAACCACTGTTTTCCTTTCATTCCAGTGCAGGCACATACACCTTGATAGCACCAAACGAGAGCCGAAGGCAGAAGATACAGAAAAGTATGTGCGTGCTTTCACCCAACACTCAGAATGCTCCTCCTTATATGTTCTGTTTTAAATATTTTTATTTTCTTATTTATAGAGACTCATGAGAGCTTACTGAGGTCTTAAAAAATAACCCTTAGAGTTGTAATTACACTTGTAAAATTTATTCTATTGTTAGCACTTCTAAATTTGTTTCTCAATATTAGTAACAGAACTCATGGTATGAGTGACTGTAAGTTTTGGATTTTCCTTGGGTTTAAACAACTTCACACCTGTTGTTAAAGTTTGGATCCTGTCCCTCATATACCAAGTAAGTTGGTGGTGATATTTTAATGGTGCTATGAATACCTTTGAAACAGACAAGCTATATATCAAAAAGATTATGAAAGAATTTGTACCTTTTTAAAATATGTTCCATCCCTCCTTAACAGACTTATTTTTACCTCTGTATTCTTATCCTTCTGTATATGTCAATCTACCCTCTGCAATCTTACCTCATACAATCTGTATAATCACTTTTTTTCCCTATACAATTACCTGAAGGGCAGGGAGCACACCTTAATCTTTGGCTGTATTCCTTGTACTTAGGGCATGAGTAGCAGGTTTAATTGAGGCACAGTAAATAACAAATGCTGCCTTCTGACACTGTAGCATTACTTTTAGTTGCAAGGGGAGATGATATGACATTGTGTGATTGTCTATGTCAGCCACGCTTCCAGCTCTGGGATTCTGTGTTCTCCCTTCTTAGGCTATTGGTAGGGAATTCAGCGGCCAACGAGGCTATAATGGCACAGCCAGAAAAGGGACCACACTGGATAAATATCAACCTGGGTGGTTCAGTGAGTCAGTATAACAAATGACAGTGATCTTCGGAGACTGTGGGAACTGCAGACTTTATCCAACAGAACCCCCAAGGTTCCAACATCTTACAGGACTTAAGAGTCAGCATTATCTGGGTTTTGAAGTGTTTCAGAACTTTTCTTTTACCTATTTGAAGAGTTATTAATGGTCTTTTGGGGCAATCCAGTCTAACTGGGAGATTAGGTTATATGCGGGAGTAACAGAACTAAGTCTCCTAGGCGCCCCCTGCTGGCTCAAGCACTGAATATTTGGGCAATGAAGAATACCAAGACCCAAAGCAGGGTGTCAATACATAGGGCAGAGCCTCCCTACTCAGAGTTGCAGCCACCTTGGGAAATGTTAAAAATAAAGCAAATATAAGCATCAGAATTCTTTGGAGATGTATATTTACCCGGATCTTATTGACATATGAATATTCTAGTTTTTGTACACATTTGCTATAGAAAACCTTTCAAAATAATTCATGAGGTTTTAAGAATGTCAGTGTTGGAGGGAAAACTATATATTTTTTGTGTTAGTAGGAGTTTAGCTATTGTTCAAATGTGTACCTTTTGTGAGGACACTTAGGAGCTGCGAGGAGTAGGCCTTGCATTACTGGGGGGGGGGCGGGGAGGGCTGGGAGGTATGTTTTTCATGGTCAGTTTTTTCATTTCATTCTGGAAAACTCATTAACAGGTGCCTGTTGCGTGCTTTGATGTTTGGAATGACAAGGTTTCCTTTCAAACACTAACAATCGATGACTTGCTATTTCTCTCCTGGTTAGTTGCTGAGCAAGAACTGGCAGACCTGGAGAGGTGGAAGAAACAGAACAGGGCAAAACCAGTCCACACGGTGCCACAACGGCTGGGTGAGTGGCAGACGGAAAGCCAGAACGGGTAGGCAGGGTCACTGGAAGATCCTGCTGAGACAGGCTGGATCTGCTTCCCTTCACACAGGAAGGCTTGTTCTATGATAGTTCTGCTGGATTCATCTGACAGGAAACATTCAAATGTGCAGGTAGATTGCTGTCTCTGGTTTTATGTAAGGAGCAAATGCACCTGCCACAGATGTGTGGGGATAGTGATGGCTTAATTGGCAAATAATTTAGAGCCTCTTAGATGATCAGCTCTGAAGAGAGCTTACCTGGGGCGCTGCATATGCCCAGTCACAGCACTAGTCAGGATGCAGGGAAGGCCATATCCATCCCCGGCAGTTAGACGCTAATGGGATGAAACTGAAGGGAGAGTCAGTTGGGAACTCGGAGTGAGCGTAAGCTGGGGACCCAGCTGTGGGTATAAAGATGGCTGTCTCTTAGGTTTTTATGCCAGGGCTGGGGGGACATTGAGTTGGCAGAGCAGGTGCTACCAGGGTGATGGACTGTCTAGATCTCCTGTGTGGGGTTTCAGGCCTTTAGAGGGTATGCCTCCATCCCTCAGTGGGATTCATTTGCTTCTTGCCTTGCCTTTTCTTCACAGCTGGCCGCAGGTTAACTTATAGAGGCGTGACACAGTAACAGTTACTGCAAAGATACCTTGAGTTAGAAGCCACCTCCCACCACAATAGTCTTAGAGATATAAGAGGGGAAAAGCTAATTTTGGAAATATCTTAATGAATGAAAGATATAGAACTGTAAGTGTAACTCCATACAGTTCACCTTTAGCTGACTAAGCCAGACTTGAAGAATACAGTCCAAACCTGTCCTCCTTGACAGGTCCTCTCAAGGGTCTTTCTTATGGTTTTGAGGTAAAATTAGAAATTATAGGATTTTTTCCCCCTTCTTTGTATTTTGAGACACTTTTATTCTGGTAATTAGTGCTCATTCCTAGGTACTGGCCACCACTCCAGGTCATCTCCAGGGTGACTTTAGATGTATATTCTTTCATGAGATCCTCGTTAGAACTACAGACAACAGCATTGTATCCATTCTCTTCCAACTCAGGAAAATGGGCCATCCATGAGGCAGCCACTTCCTTTTCAGAGACAAGGTTTCCCTGCAGGCTTAGTCTTTAACCCCGCTCTGTGCCAGCATCAACCACATCCTCCTAAGAACCCACTAGCCACAGACTGGTGTGTCTTTAGGCTCTGATATCCTCAGGTTCTCCTGTGCTCCTAGGAGTGTACACTGAGGCATTATTGTCCTTAAAGCTCTTCATCATTCTGGTGTGAAACCTTTCTTTCCCCAAACACAAACACCAAGGAGTTGGAACTTAGAAAGACATCCTGACTCAGCATTCAACCTCCCTCATGCAACCTTATTTATAGGCTGAAGAGAGTTTCCAGACCAGACTCTACAAACTCGTTTTTAGATCTTTCTTCTGGATCTTTCTTTGTGGGCCAGATGCCACTCCACTTTGGAATCTGGAGAAGCTGGTACCTATTGCTTTGTGGCCTTCTCAGAAAGACAAGCAACATCTCAGGGTTTTTTTTTCCTGTCTGTTATATGAAGTATTTAGAAATAGCTAGGTATGTGTCTTTGTTGGGGGACAGATGGTTTGAAAAAGCAACTATAAAATGTAGTAGCCCTTAAGGTGAATTTTGAAAAATTAAAAAAATAGACATTTGGCTTCTTCCACTTTTTAAACTGTTAATTTCTCACCTGAGTTTCTTTCAATTAAAATTTTGGAATGAATGTAGGAGATACAGAGAGTAGCTGTAACTACTCCTGCTTTTTTCTCATCTTCCCTAACAGTAACAGATGGGTCCAAACCAAATTGGCCTTGTGTAGGTCAGAAGAAAACCACCATTAGTATCTTTATCAAATAAATACCTCAGTAAATATAAGTTGTTTTCATGTAACTTCCATGTCAGTGACTTTGAAGGAAAACTGACACTTTTAGTAACCAAAGCACCAGAGAATTATCACAAAGAAGTCTTTATTCTAAGAGAAAATGTATTTATTTTTATTTTTTTAAATGTATGGGTGTTTTGCCTGCATGTATGATTGTGTACAACTATGCGCATTCAGTACCCACAGAAGTCTGAAGAGGGCGCCACATCTCCTGGGATTAGAGTTACAAATAGTTGTTAGCTGTGATGTGGGTGCTTGGAACAGAACCCAAAACCTCTGCAGGAACAGCCAGTTATCTGGCCCATGAAAGGAGTCCTTTAAATGTAACTACCAAGCTTGGCTAAACACTGAGAAATCACTAAGCGACTTCTCTTAGGCGGGTTGTCAGGCTGTGAAGCTTTCTGGCCCCAGATAATTTTGTTTTAAGAATAAATCATTGTAAGTCCTTGTTTTTGTCTTAAATACCATTTCTTAAAAGATACTAAATGGCATGGATTAACAGTTACTGCTATATTTTCATTATACTTTAAAAGAATAAAAAATCTCAGAGTGCTTAGCTGTAAAGGAAATATATACTGCCCCCTTCTCATGGCTCAGGGGTGACAGCAGAAGAGGATGCAGAAAGGGTATTAGAACTGAAGTCTATGGTTAACTACAGGGAAACATTATTATTTAGACACAGAAGGGAAGCTGCACAAACAAACTCAAACTGGTGAGGACAGCACACACAAAACCTGTGTAATGCTCAAGACAAACCAAATCTCAGTATGGAACTGGGACTTGGGAACACACTTCTACCTCTAACTCCAGAGTTATTAGCAACTATTACTTGCTGGGGATGGGGAGGGAGAGAGAAGAGGAGAAAGAGAGGGGAAGGGGAAGAGAAAAGGGAGGGGGAGAGAGGGAAAGAAAAAGGGAAAGGGAGAGAGAGGAAGAGGGAGAGGGAGGAAGGAAGAGAGAGAGAGAGAAAGAGAGAGAGAGAGAGAGAGAGAGAGAGAGAGAGAGATTGCAGTCATTGATCTCTAGAGGGAGACCATACAAACAAGAATTATTTGGTCAGCACAATTGGTCTTAAAGGATTTAAAAACTAAATAGGATCTAGTTGGGCAGGTAGGAAAGAGGGATGGATCTGAGAAGAGTTGGGGAAGGGGAGATGAATATGATCAAAACACACTGTATGAAACACTCAAAGAACTAATAAAAATACTGGGGAAAATGAGTGGTTAATAAATAGTACATACATCTGTAGTGCCAAGAATCCTAAGGGTTCTTATGCAAGAGGAATGCTCCAGAATTCTTAGCAAAGGCAGAATTGCTTAATGTCTAGTGTGGTCCTTCAGGCATGGTTTCAAGCTAAGTGAAAGCTTTAATGATGGAAAGCCCTAGTGCTATCATCTTTAAAGAACAAAGTCACATCTTCCCATCCACCAGTTGGCTTTTAAAGCTACCACCACTCTTAGGGCATTTTTGAAGATGACCAGCTGTATTCTGATGTTCAAGGGTATGAAAACTTTCAAGTCATGCTGTTGGGTTCCCATGTATTAACTAGTACTCAACAGTTGGCCTTGCAGCTTCATACTCTCGTTTTGCTTCATGGCTTATTCATTTGTTATTTATTTTCATTAGGTGGAAGCCAGTCTGAGGCTGAAGTCAGGCAGAAACAACAGCTCCAACAGATGCGATCTAAATACCAGCAAAAGGTCAGAGTCCATTTCTTCTTGTTTAATTTTGTCAACAAGTTTCAGCACCAACATTTCCAAGTAACCATGAAATAACACTGTGACTCAAAATATGAAACCTTCAAATCAACTGCAAAATGTAATTCTCAAAATGAAAAAAAAAAAAAAAAGCCAGAGAGTGAGAAGTAAAGAGGAGAATATCTAGAATTCTTACCCAAGCCATGTGTGCTATGCATGCCGTTTGACTAAAGGCAGTCCTTCAAGTTAGTTACATATTAATTATACTTTAAGATTACTGTGTTTTTATTCCTAGAATATGGTTTTGTTTATTCCAAGCTAGTGATGTAAGTAGTTCAAAAATGATTTAAGATAACCAGTAATTTCTACAATAAATACTATGAGTTTTATAATAAGGAATAATTGTCTATGTTTTTGTCCTGTGTGCATGGATACACACACACACACACACACACACACACACACACACACACACAGAGAGAGAGAGAGAGAGAGAGAGAGAGAGAGAGAGAGAGAGAAAGTGAGCAAGAGAGGTAGGTAGTTAGAGAATAGATGATAGGTATTTGTAGATAGATAGATAGAAGATAGAAAGATAAAAGATAGATAGATAGATAGATAGATAGATAGATAGATAGATAGATAGATAGATAGACCGACCCAAGAAGAAGCACTGTGATTTTGCAGACAGGAGATGCAGCCTGGCCATTTTCTGAGATCTAAGTGGTTTAAAGTAACAACCTATAATCATGGCGAGGTATAACATAAACAATACTGTAATTTGCCTTTCATCATAATTTTGTGTTCCAGAAGTTCAGACTGAAAAATGGTAACTTTTTCTTTTTGCCTCTGTAATCTCAATACAATTCAGCTAAAGAGGGATGAATCTATCCGAGTCAGGAAGGAAGCTGAGGAAGCTGAGCTCCAAAAAATGAAGGCAATCCAGAGGGAGAAGGTGAGTAGGTGGTGGGGGAGGTTGGCTGACGCTTACTGAGGGCCAAGCTGTCAGGTCCTCCCCCAGACACAGTCTGAGTACTACTCCTTTCGTCCGTCCTCACTGTAATCAGAGAAGGTGGCTGTTATCCAATTGTGCAAATGAGGAAATGACAGAGAGCAGAAAGATAAGGTGTCCAACGACCCAGACATAATTAGAATAACTGGGTTTCATATTCCAACATACTAGTCTCAGAGCTGGACTTCCAAGTGACCACACCCACCGCCTCACCTCTAAGCAGTGTGGCTGCCCAAAAAGCAAAGCAACTAGCAACAGCGTCAGTCAGTGGGCCATGGTCGTATTTGTATCCAAACATAGAGTTTTCCAGGGAGAGTGTGTTGAAGGTAAACTGAGAGAAGGAGCATGTATGCACCAGCCTTTTAGCATCAGTGATGTCAGACTTTCTCAACCTGACAGTCATACTTAAGTTTTTAGTAGCATCCAGAACTTGGGGAAAATCTTTTACAAATGCTCATTTGCTAGAGAACAAGAAACAATATGGCGATGTTTTAGGCCCTCCCCTTCGACAAAGGCCTAACAGGAAGTGAGGCTTAGTGTTGGAGGTTGGAGATGGGGTAATTGACTCAAGGGTTCTGAGTGCCCAGTGCGGCGCCTATTGCAGCTGCTTCTTAGAAGCAGAACTCCTGTTCCTGTGGCCTGCTTCTCTCTCTGTCTCTCTGTCTCTCTGTCTCTCTGCCTCTGACTCTGTCTCTGTCTCTCTCTCTCTCTCTCTCTTCCCCCCCCCCTCTTGGTCGGTCTCTCTCTCTTTCTCCCTCTCTCTGTCTATCCTATCTCTCCCCCTTTCTCCCTCTCTCTTTTCCTCCCCATCTCTCTCTCCCTTATTTCTATTTTTTCTTCCTCTTTTTCCTTCTTTTCTCCTCTTGCTTGTTTTTAAAGATTAAGTATTATTCAAATTTTAAACCCCATTTTAAGCAACAGATCTGTCTGCTTGCCTGCCTGCCTGCCTGCCTGCCTCTATCTATCTATCTATCTATCTATCTATCTATCTATCTATCTATCTATCTATTGACAGGGTCTCACTATGCAGTCCTGCCTAGCCTAGAACACACAGAAACTAGCTGCCTCTGCCTCTTGAGTGCTAGAATTAAAGGCATGGGCCACCATACCTAGTCATAATAGATGGTTTTAGCAGTTTGAGTTAAGGAAGCTGGAAGCTTATGGGACACTGTGAGGGAATTCAGATTTGATCCTCCCTGAAGGAATTCTCTCGTCTTTCTTGGAAAGTATCTGCCATTGTTGTCTGACCTTGGGCAGGCTCCCAGATTTCTCAGAACTTTTCCTGTAAAATGATTCTGCAAGTACCACCTCCCAACTCCAAGAGCAACTTGTTGCCATAGTGATGCAGGTGGCACCAAGCTTGGATTTGCTCATACAAACTGTAATAAAATGCTGGAAATACATACATACATACATACATACATACATACATACATACACACACACACACACACACACACACACACACATATATATATATGTATATATATACACACACACCACAGGTAAATTATTTACAAATTTTCATCCAGCAATCCACTATCAATTGGCTCTTACACATAAGAGTTTTACTGAAACTACCTTTTCTCCACCTCTTTCTCTTATAAGTGTCTCTTCACCATGGTTCTGGTCTTCATAGCTTTCTCTTCCTGTCTCCCACCTGTAAAGCTGGAGCTTTGGTCTGTGATTGTAGCAGGAAGAACACATCTTACGGAGTCTACCTGCCTATCAAGTTGATCCAAGGAAAACACCTCCAGAAACTGGATTAAAGTCTAAGAGAATCTGAAGAATTTCGGATGTTGTTATAGACTCTCATCTAAGTCTTGTTGTCATTTAGCGCCTATATATTAGCTGGCTTATGGGTTATTTACAGTTCATTTCTTCATGCTCAACAGTACACATTTTTATTTTATTTATTTATTTTATTCCCTCTCCCAACAATACACATTCTTTTTTTTTTTTTTTTTTTTTTTGGTTTTTTTTCGAGACAGAGTTTCTCTGTGTAGCCTTGGCTGTCCTGGAACTCACTCTGTAGACTAGGCTAGCCTCGAACTCAGAAATCCGCCTGCCTTTGCCTCCCAAGTGCTGGGATTAAAGGCATGCGCCACCATCGCCCGGCAACAATACACATTCTTAATGAGCGGGTAAAACCCTGTTCTTTAGCACTCAAGTGAAAGGGATGATCCCTCTTTCCAGATCATACCACAGCTATACAGCCACAGCAATCTTTAGACACTGAAACATTAATTGGATTAGCTTTCCCAAATTGATAATAATGATATAAATTTGAACGTGATGGAGAAGGATCAGCTCTCTAGCCTTTCGGATCAAAAGGGCAATGAGCAGAATTGGCATTACCTGGGACTTGCTGATGTGCAGGCTCCCTTGAGCCTACCTTGGACCTACTGCAAACTGTATCCTGCCAAGCTGTCTAAGCTGATTCCTAGGTACATGAAAAATTGTGGAGCATTAATTTAAGTAGGACTTGGTTTATCTGGTTGGCTAGCTTTCACTCTTACCAGGCCCAGCCCTTTCTGTTGTATATGAATCTGTGGCTGTTCATGGCTATGTATGCCCATTTAGTAGTTTGCGTCAGACAGAAAAGTGGATATTAGCTATCTAGTAGTGACATATTCTACATTGCCAGTGTGATAATGGCTGGGAGAAGTGATAATAGCTATGCTTATGGAGCACTTAGTCTTTAAAATGCACAGCAAACACATGCAGGGACACCAGTCCGGAACTCTGACCTCCTCCCCCAGCAGATGGCTGCTGCCCAGGAAGTCTGAGCTAACACAGAGCCAAGCAACTACTGCCAATCACGAGTCTGGCAAATCCCTGAGATGCCCTCAAGGTGTCTTTCTTATGGCCTGTTAATACATCGGTGGTTTGATGTATGGATTAAATCAGGGCCCTCCCAGACCAGTAACTTCCTCAAAGCCTCAACAGCGACCACTGCTTGCCACGGAGACCAAGCTTTCCATGTATAAGTCTTCGAAGAGCTACTTCATATATAAACTACAGTAATACGTTTTCATAGGTCGCCACAATGATCTTGTCAGCTAAATTGAGTGTTCTGAGAATAAATATCTGCTTTATTCTGCGCATACTCATATTGATGAAATAATCATTTGATTTTTCATACTTCCACAGTATTCACACACCTGAAAGATGGAAACCTTCTGCCTCCATGTTGGAACAGTTCCCTACCCCTTGAATTCATCTCACCCTGTTATCTGTCTATTTCTGAAATAGTTTCCAATGTGATGTCCTCGCCACATACTTCCATCTAATTTTCCCAAGCTCCCTGTGTCATTATAATTTTGTAAAGTGTTAAAAACAGCTAGAGAGTCAGGTGGCATCTAAAGTCTTTTCCTGTTCCTCATGTTATGGCTACCAAAGTCACTTGCAGCAAGTGAAGCCATTGTGGTTTTTTATAGACTCCAAGAAACATAGTTCATTTGAATTCTACTCAGTGCTGTAGGAACAAACCGGTAGAATATAAATTATGCATAATAGATGTAAATGCATTCATATACATATTTTTAGGGCATCATACCTGTTGCTTCCTAGTTCTGTAAGCCAAGTAGCAAGGACTAATGGCTTTAGGGACAAAAATCAACATTCATGAAATTATTTAGGCATTGTATGAACTGAGAAATATTTCAAATTCTGTAAACTCTCAAGGCATACCAGGTTTCCAAGAAATATGTTTCTTATACCCAGCACTTTTGAGGTGGCATTGAGACAGGCATTAAGTCTTTGAATGTTGAAATGCAGTGAGATTTCTTTAATTAATACCACGATGTTGGAATGAAAATAGTATCTCTGCGATACAGGCATTTAGAGTCTAGACTGCTAGTTACACTGGGATCCATTTGCCTTAATTATAAAATGAGTACAATAATAATGGTAGTAGAACTAACATAGTCCTGAGCACAGTGACTTGCTCTTAGCTTTTTATCTTGAGAGAGGGTTTTACTCTACTGCCCTAACTGCTCTGGAATTCACTATATAGACCATGCTGCCTCTGCCTTCCCAGTGCAAGGATTAAAGACATGCACCCCCATGCCACCCCCATGCCACCCCTGGCTAAAGGTAAAGGTAAGGGTAAAGGTGCCCTAACCTAATTATTTGAATAAAGAATCTCTCTAAATATTCTTCCATTTGATTTGAGTCTATTAGCTTCTTGCAAGGCAAGCAAGGCAAGGCTTACTGTTATCTATTATAGATCCAGTAGGTTTGGTGATTTCACTTGAGTTAAACTCTCACCGGTATGATTGCTGGAGAGAAGACACATGTGGCACTCATGACCACGTCAAACTTCCAGGCTTCTACTTCAGCTGAAGTGTTAACATTGACCAATGTCCAGGAGTTTTCCTTTGTAGTCTAGGCCCCAACTACCATGATCTTACTTCACCTTTCCTTTCCTTTCCTTTCCTTTCCTTTCCTTTCCTTTCCTTTCCTTTCCTTTCCTTTCCTTTCCTTTCCTTTCCTTTCCTTTCCTTTCTTTCTTCCTTTCCTTTCCTTTCCTTTCCTTTCCTTTCCTTTCCTTTCCTTTCCTTTCCTTTCCTTTCCTTTCCTTTCCTTTTCTCTTCTTTTCACAATAAGATTCCCCATTAGGTTGTTAATATCTTTATTTTTTGTTACCTTACTCTCTGTTACTTTTCTGTCTTCTTTCCCTCCCTCCCTCCATCCCTCCATCTGTCCCTCCCTCCCTCCCTCCCTCTGTCCCTCCCTCTCATCCTCTCTCCTCTTTTTCTTCCTTCTTCTCTCTCTTTCCTTCCTTCCTTTCTTTTGTTCTTGGACAGAGCACAAGCTAGTTTTGAACTGTTGATTTTCCTGACCCAGTCTCTTGGTTGCCCAGTTGTCAGCATACATTACCACGTCTAGCTCTTTGCCACATCTACCTCCAAGCCTGTCTGAAGAGGAATGAGAAAGTGTTTCTCCTTGCTGCTATGCTGGAATCCTCCATCTGTAGTCACTATCTCCTGCTCTCTCTAAGCGCTTCAAGGACCCTGTTGTTTTTCCATTGCATTTTTGATTCCTTTGCTCATCACAGACTTTTACTTAGTTTTCTTATCCTAACATATTGCTGTACTCTCGTATACTTTTGACTCCTCCATGCTAAGAATCACAGTCTTTCTCCTTAGTCTTTGATTTGAAATATGAGTTCACGGACTGGTTTTAATAATCATGTTAACAAGATAAAGTTTGGCATTTAAAAGCACCGATGGTGTGCCCCTCCGACCAAGAAAATGAATGGCACTAGATCCTTTCTTTACTGTTTCTTTGTATGCTAAGCTTGGGTCTGTCTCTAGTACTCTTCTGGTATAGATGTAGCCAAGACGAACAGTGTTGTTCTCAATAGAAAAAGCATAATATTATTCCTAGCTTATTAGTCATTGAGAATGCCATGTATGTTGATGACTTCATGAGTCCTGGAATGTTGACGTCTCCCTTGTAACTGAATTAAAAAAAAAAGTCATTTTTTCCCCCAAGCTTTAAGAGACTTTCAAAGGAGGTGTTTTGGTCCCCCCCCCATGTGAATGATTATGGCCAACTATTCAAATTACAAAACTGTTTAAATCATACAGTATTTTTAAATTGCATTAAGTGTGCACACTTAAAGAGGTCCTTATAACTCAGTGAACAAAGTGTCGTAGAGGCTGTGGTAAGAAATTTACATATTAGCTGGAGAGATGGCTCAGTGGTTAAGAGCACTGACTGCTCCTCCACAGGTCCTGAGTTCAATTCCCAGCAACCACATGGTGGCTCACAACCATCTGTAATGGGATCTGATGCCTTCTTCTGGTGTGTCTGAAGAGAGACAGTATACATACATACATACATACATACATACATACATACATACATACAATAAATCTTTAAAAACAAAACCTTGAGAAAAAAAGAGAAATTACATATTAGAGAAGCATGCTGTCTACCTTGTTCTTTAAATGTTCTTAAAAATTCAAATGGTTTAATACATTCTCCTGAGGAGGGCATGGTGGTTGTGCCTATAATCCCAGTACTTGAGAAGTAAAGTAAGGAAGACCAGGACATTTGAAACTAGCTTGGGTAACATGGGACAAAAGAAAAATAACAGTGTTTTCCTATGGATGTGTTTTAAATTAGCCAGCATCTACTTGTTAACCATAAAGTTTTGTGCTACTTGTAGATCACAGCTTGCCTGAGTTATGGATTTTAAAAATCCCTAATAAATACTCAGGAGCACACTTCTAAATCTCACATACTTCTGAAAAAGCCAATGCAATCCCTTCAGAAAAGATGATACCAGGTATCTCTTGGAGGTCAAGGCAGGAGGACAAGTCTAAACCCCAGCCTCTCCAAACCAAAGACGCCAGGAGTGCAAGTGAGCTAGAAACAGAGGGGTCAGCTATGGGTCTAAATGGCCAAGAGAAAGACCGAGTTAAAAGATGCCGAGGAGTGAGGATGGGCTAGAACATGTGACTTCTGGGAGAGTTTTTGCACAACCTCTGTGATGAGCTCTCCTGAATCAACTTTTACTCACCCACATTATAATTTAGTTTCTATTTGCTGATATCCACAGTTGTCACCAGTGGAGTGTTTTGTGGGGCTCAGGATTCTACAGTGAGTGAAATGAAAAGTTGGAACCTCAAAGCAGAGACAAACTGAATCAAATCAACAAATGTGCACGCCTTTAATCCCAGCACTTGGGAGGCAGAGGCAGACAGATTTCTGAGTTCGAGGCCAGCCTGGTCTACAGAGTGAGTTCTAGGACAGCCAGGGCTACACAGAGAAACCCTGTCTCAAAAAACAAACAAACAAAACAAACAAACAAACAAAAAACCCACAAAAAAAATGACAAAAATGTCCAAACCTCCATATTTCAAATTGCACCTTTCTAGATTTCTATGGGGTCTCCTTCTGAAATTGTTATTGTTTCACTTGTGAGCATCTCTCCTTTGGTGTATTTAACATCATTCTGCCAATGCTCTCTTATCTGTATCTTTTACAAGACAGGTACTTCTGTGTTCATACCATAAATATTTAAGCTATACTATATAATATAGTATAATACATTCATATAGGGCATTGGATAAATGTTGAATGCATGTGATTTAGAGATATTGTACCTCAGCCGGTGGTAGTATCCTGGCTTAGTTTCCTTCCACGTTTGTATTTTTGCAAATATGTTTGGGTAGACTGACAAAATCTAAGAATTTGGGCTGATATAAAAGTCCATTTTATCAATTGGTTTAATCAGTTCATTCTGTTTACATTTGCTTGCTTGCAGTCCTCCACCATTTTGCTGCCTCCACCCCAGGGATAAAGAGAGACCCTCAGAGTGCAGCATGTGTGGGCTCACTATTGAGGATGTTATCTAGATTATAATAGTTAACTGATGCTAAGTGCCCCTTCCATTTCCTTCCTAGAATCCTGTTTCATTAACAGCCGAATTGTTAGCTGCATAATTGATTCCCTGGACTCTACAATATTTACTACAGGTTTTTTTTTTTTCATAAAAACATCTATTTTGCCTATCAAAATGGGAAGGCTTCCCATCCTTGAATGATGGAGCCAGACTCATTATCAGAGTTTAAAAGTGATGTTTCCTGTTTTTCTCTTTCACAGATCTTTTTCGATTATTTTATTATCTGATTATTTATTTATTTATTTTATTAAGCCTACCTGTCTTTTGGCTCCTTTTGAACTTATATAAGGCTTCACCTTCCTTCTGTATTGGAGAGCTTGTATCTGTTCCTTACTGCATTTTGTTTTTGTCTAAGAATGTGATCTGTTTTTTTCTTAGGCACATTTAAAAAATGACAGTAGTGTCATAGCAAGCAAAAAGCAAGTGGTTTTGGTTGTTTAAATCAGGTTAAAATGTGCCAAAGCCATGGTGACAATGATGTCAAATATGAAGTCACATCTCAGAAGGCTCTCTAGACAGCTAATTAAGAAAAGAACTCTTTTCTACTCAAGTGGATGGCTTTTTTTCAGACATAATGCTACTCAGTTTCTCAACAGCTTTAAGTGTCTAAGTCAGAAGGGAGTTGGCCTGGGTTATTCAAAACCTTTTCCTAAATATTTTGGCAGAATGTGTGATACACACACGCATGTGTGCACACACACATTTTGTATGAATTATTTAATCATGCATTTTTTAAATTTAACATGCTGAGTATGGAAATCTATTATTTCCATTAGAACATTTCATAAACTTAACTTCCTTCAAAGTAGATCTTGTTGTCATTTGAGCTGAAATAAAAATGTGAAATTTTGATTCTATAATTTGGCCTGTCAAGTTGTGAGAGGGGAGCTTCGGGAGGATCTTGGGGTCTTCTGTGTAGTGCTTATGGGTTATGAGAGAGGAGACTACCTTGAGATCTCTGGGGCCACTAGAACATAGGATTTGGGGTTTGGAACAACTTAAATGTCATGATTCTACCTAAAGCTTCCAGAACAGACCACATTTTGGTACTTTCAATTTCAGAGTAATAAACTAGAAGAGAAAAAGCAACTTCAAGAAGACATCAGAAGAGCCACATTTCGAGAACATCATCAGTCGTAAGTTTATGACATCATAACTTTGTTTCTTTTTATGCTTATTGTTCAGATTTTGGGCTCCAGGGAATGACAACTTTTTAAACATTGGGTGTTGGATGATTGGTGCTCTATTAATTATGTAATTGAGCTCAACCGTCTCTGAGAATCTGAGATCAGGTTGCTTACACTCATCAGAGTATATTCCAGTGGTCAACAGATGAACAATCATCCAACTAAATTTGAAGGATTTGCCCCTATAAATAAGATTCCAGGGTGCTTCTGATTGTGCTTGTCTCCAGGAGGTTGCTGAAAAGGGAACAGTGTTTGAGGTGAAATATCCATCTGCGTTTGTTTAGGTAGTATTTATCTAGTGGGCCAAGGTCTGTTTGCAGTTGTATTTTTCTAGGTGAGAATTGAAATAACATTTATTTATTTTTTTTGATACTCCAAACCACTGACTATAAACCAGGGTCTTTTTTTCGAACATGGTTCCTGAGTAATAATACTTAATATACTAATAATATACTTTGATAATTCAGAAAATCTACTCTGTTGTGTCATACTTCAAAGCAGTAGTTCTCAACCTGTGGGTCACAACCCTTGTGGAGGGTCGCATATCAGATATTTATATTATGATTCACGATAGTAGCAAAATCACAGTCATGAAGTAGCAATGAAAACAATTTTATGGTTGAGGGTCACCACAACATGAGGAACTGTATTAAAGGTCACAGTATTAGGAAGCTTGAGAACCACTGGTTCAAACCCCTGTCCGAACCTAACCTTTGGTAGGTTATTTGAGCCCTGATTATTAGAAGACAAAAGCAAAGTACTCTTTATTTTACAACGTAATTCAAAATGTTGAGTTAGAACCAAGCCGCCAGGGTTCAAATCTCAGCCCCATTGCTCAGCTCTGGAACCCTTTTGAACTTCAGTGTTTTGTTGGTTTGATTATTTCCAGAATAAGGATGATCACATCTGTCCAATAAGCCGAGGATAAGGATTAAAGAAAAGTCCTAAAATGCTTAAACATCCCTGGATCTTCTGGGGACATAGGGGTGGTATTTCTTACAGGAGCCCTCGTCTGATGGGATCGTGCAATTTTGTTGGGTAGGGACAGAAAGGTGGATTTCTGTTCCTACTAGAACCAGTAACTAGACTCGCATCTTCATAGGTAGCATTCACAGCATTCACTGAGTGCTTGTTGTTCCCTTGGCCCAGCTCTGATCCCTCATTCACCTGTGTAGCTCAGATACTGAGCTGCTCATGGGCGTGACATTCTAGCAGGTGTTTCCTCCCCAAGTCTAGCACCCTCTAGTGTTCTTAGAGCACGGGGCTCAGCCCACCTCTATCAAGCAGTGTTGAAACTCAGCAGCAAGAATAGAAAAGAAGTTCCCAACCTTGTATGGCTCCTTACCAAGATAAGATCAGGGCTGAGAAGTTGAAGGAACCTTCTTCTGTGGGTTTGAGACAGGGCAGGGTAAGGGAGGATACAATTTCGGAGTTTTCAAAGGTCGGAGGCTGGTCTATCCAGCCTCCTGTCTTTTCAAAGTAACCCAGATTCTTGAGTTTGTGTTTCACTGAATGCTAAAGATCAATCACCCTTATTCTGTAGAGAAGAAAAGAAGGTTTTGCTGTCAGCCACCTCACACGATCTGCGGAGCTGAATTCAATTACATGCACATTTTACTCCTGCTCCTTCTGCTTATCATGAAAGTCCCGGTTAGCCAGGAAGAAAGGGTCGTCGGCTAAAAAATGAGAAGTATCTCAAATTGATTTTTAAAGCCTATTGAGGAACACAAGAAGTATAGATATGTAAGGTGTGTGGTTTTTTCCTTTTTCTTTTAAGAATATTGTGTTTTGAATTACTTTTGAAATTAAGGGACCAATAGCTGATGAAACCAATGACCATTATATAGCTGAAAATATTAGAGGAGTTTCTTAGAAAAGGTGGATCCTCTATAGAAAGGTCTTTATCGTACTTTCTTGGAACCAGTTTATAGTAGGGTTTTTTTTTTTATTCATTTTGTTTTGGGTTTTTTGTTTTGTTTTTAAGTCTAGCAAAGCTGTTAGAATCCTAAGTGCAAACCAAACAGATTTGGATTTCACCAAACCAACTGGACTGTCTACCTCCCACACCGGACTGAGATGCTCTTGAAGCTGTCAGGCAAAGGAAAAGGAAATAGAAACTAAAGAAGAAGCAGCTCTTTCAAAGGAGTCGATGCCTTTCTAGTTTGAGCATGCTGTGATGGTGTGGTGCAAACAGCAGACCAGGGACAATGTGTTTTGCTGTTGAGAAGGGCAGCCGTGGACTTGAGTGGACTGTAAACTCCAGCTGCTGGAGAAATGGAGAAAAGGCGTGTGATGGCCACCCTTGGTACCCTGGCACATCTTAACACGTTCCTTCTCCACACCTTGTTCCTGACTCTGTTCATTTGCCTCTGATTATTTTTAGTGTTGTCAATTATTTAGCTAACAGGCAGAAAACTAGGCTTTTATTGACAACCAAAGGCACTCTCCTGAGTGTAATAATGAAGGCAGTTTATTGAATGCCTGTGAGGTTGCTTTCTAATTGTACGCATTAATCTGCCCATGCAAGCTGGCTGAAAATACACAAGCAGATTGCACATGCAGATGGAGCACACAGGATGGTTTTTATGAAAAGACCTCTATGATGCACTTCTGCAGCACTGTCTTTCCCTTAAAAATCGAACGGCTGTGACTATTTCCATTGGTGGCTGAGAGCAGACCGATTAATGATGCATTAAGTTTGCCACTCTGGCTGGGCACAGACTCCAATTTCACAACTCTGAATTAGTTCTAGGATTCTCGAACCTGAAAGCAGAGGGTAGAAATGGGCCTTTAACCTTGACATAGTACTTTTAGCCATTACTTTTAGTCTCTATTTACTGCCTATAAAAATTCAAATGTGATTTTGTGTGTATGTGTGTTGGGGGGGGTCTACCATATTAGCTGATGGCACAAAAGAACACCTGACTCTGAAGAACCAGTGAATGAGCCTTTCTGTTTCATAGCAAAGAGATACTTGTGATTTAACCTATTTAGAAGATTGCATAACATGAATCTCAATATTTTATTTTTTCTTTCTGTTTTTAAAAAACATTTTATTCACTGTTTTTGAGAATTTCACATAATGTATTTTGCTCAGTTTTTTCCAGGTCTGCCTCCATCTTGTTACCCATTTTATCTCCCAACTTTGTGTCCTCATTTTTTTTCTTTTAATCTAATAATACACCAACTCCAGTATATTTTAAGTTTTAATAATAATTCATTCTGGGAGTGTTGTCATTTTTATAATTATGTGGGTTTTTTATTTTTTCCAGTTGTGTGTTTTTTGTTTTTGGTGTTTGTCTTTTGTGACAGGGTCTCACGGTGTAGCCCTGGCTGTCCTGGAAATTTCTACATAGATTAGTCTGGCCTTGAACTTACCAAAAACTGCCTGCCCTCTGCCTTCCTGAGTGCTGGGATTAAAGGTGTGTGCAACCATACCCAGCTACGTTTGGGTTTTGAGTCTATTTAACAAGAATAGCAAGGGTAGGATAGGTTGAGGCAATTTGTGTGTTGGTATTAGGAAAAAGTAGCATTCTTTGATGATTTTTCTGGAAGCTTATGAACAGGTTAAATATTTAAAACTTGTAATACTTTTCTAGTGATTATTTACTGTAAATGATCATGTATTTATGCCATCTAAAAAGTACTGAATGCTCAGCTCTTTCCAATCAAAGCAATAAGAAGCTGCCAGGTAGTTGAGAAATGGAGTGTCAGGTGCTGCAGTGAACACTGAGCCTTTAAAAAATGTTTAATCTTCAGGTTAAATTTACTAGAGATGCATTTTTTTCTCCTTTACAGATATAGCCTTGGGTAGTTGAAATTTTCGAAAGTCATAGAGGCAGTAAGTAATTCAGCCAAATCGAAGTCCCCAAATCTGGGGACATTTTGAAACAAAGATAATATGAGGACACAGGGTGCCACAAGGGTCGGGAATACCAGGGTAGGTGGTTGGATGGGACCATGTGGCGATTTCAGATAAGACTGTTGGAGAGGGTGGGGGCAGCCCTTGCCACACTTGACCGAATTTGTCTTATAGTTCTTTCTATTAAGTTCTAAATTTGGTCTAAGGTGGGCAAAACAAACACTAGAAAAAAATAAGTCTAGTGTTTTCTCCAGTCATCAAATAGGAGCAACACCCCCTACCCTCCAGGTTCAACCCTGGGTAACCCTACAGTTGATCTCAGGATAAAGATGACACATGTTTGGAGGTGTGTACTCTTCTCTCAGGTAACACTTTCCAAAATGGTTTCATAGAAACAAGAATACTAGTGTATGTGATGTGGTATGTGTGTGTGTGTATATGTGTGGATGTGTGTGTGCACACATGTATAGTATACATGTGGAGGTCACAGAACAACTTTCAACATCAGCTTTCTTTTACTCTGGGATCCTGAAATCCAGCTCAGATTGTCAAGTCTAGCCACTAAGCTATCTTGCTAGCCATAGAATCTCAAGTCTTAAAATTTTGGTTGGGGTGGGGGAGGGGCTGGAGGGAAGAGATTGTTATCAGGATGTAAAGAGGATAAGTAAATAAATGAATAAATAAATAAATAAATAATAGTAGTAGTAGTAACAATACCTTTGGTTGGAAACCCTTTTAAAACCAAACCAATTCCCAAGAAGGACGGCCCTGTTCTTCCTGCAGCCCTGCCCCATATTTGGAAAGTTTCCCCATTTCCATCATCGGAGCCTTGTGTCTCTTTTCCTTGCAGTTGAATAGTTATGTGTGTTAAGTTCCTCAGAGGCACATCTGCATCTATTTTAGTTTTCCTAGAGCTGAGAATCCAGACAGGTCTGCTGAATATGCACACTTCAGCCCCACGTTTGCCTTCTAATCTGCTCGCAAAACTTCTGATGCCCTTCCTGGGAACTTCTGAAAGACACTTAAGGGCTTCAGCACTCCCTTATCCATGTGGTGAGTTTTAATCCAACCTTGAGTTTTATAATTTAGGTAAGGTGACTGGAAAGTCATCCTATTCATAACTTCCTAGCTTATGGTAATGAAGCGAACTTAGAGATATAAAATCCGTGTGTCTATTTTGTTCAGAATGAAAGTGAACAGCTTATGACAGATTCCATCTGAGGGAATTCCTTACTGGTGAGTGTTAAATCATGTTGTTGGGGGTGCATCAGCTTTTACCCCGTAGTTAGCATAACATACATCACCTCTTTTGGTTCCTATGAACACTGCTGTCTTGTTGGTACTTACGTGAGACCGGGACCAAGGATGGAGGTGGGGGTGAGAGGTGATGGGGTCATGTGATGAATCCCAGAAAATCCAACCAGCATCAGGGTGTAGATCTGAGTTTATTGCCCAGCACATAAACTTATATACAGTGTTTGAGCCGATCCCAAGCCCTCAAATCATTCATTGGCCAATCTTATCTTGCCACACGGTCACCATGCTCCAGTGAAAGCCCTGCATAATGAAGGAGTAGGGGGAGTACCCTCACCTGTGAAGACTTCCGTTGAGGATACAGGAAGCAGCCACCACTCTGGTCTTGGTTCCTTTTTGCTGTCTTACCGGTGTGCTGGGAGCCATCGTAGACCTAATGCATGTACAACAGATAAGGACTCTTGGAGGGGCTGCAGGAGCCTGTGGTTCTAAAAACCTTTCTGAAGTAAAACAAAAACCAAAGCAGCAGCAACAACAACAACAACAACAACATGCCACTAGAAAAGGAACTATAGACAAATAAATGACTAAACAAAGTAAGAAAGCTGACATGGCAGGAACATGTCAAAGAAAATGAGAAAATTTATGGTTCAAACACCTAGCCAGTTTCCTTCTTTCTCCTTTTCCTCTGCTTCTTTCCCCTCCCTCATGCTCTTCGCTCAGCAAGAGCAGGATAAAGTTCAGAGCGAGCATGGAGGATTCTTACTCTAGAAGAGACACAAAAGGGAGAGAGACGGGGCTGGGCTGCACTAAGCACGGTTCCCTTTGGTGTGTGCACTGAAGCCTGTGAGCTCCAGATGCTGACAGAAAGCTTGCTGTGCATGTGTTTAGTTGTGCACATTAGCCCTTTGTACAAACTAGGTTAGAAAACCATGAGAAAGTGGGGCAAGCGACCATGTGATCACTACAACAAAATGCAGAAAATGTTGAATTTTTACAATAAAACACAAGAAAGGAAAATATTAAATCTAACAAGCTAATGCTTACAAAAGGTATATAAGTCATGTTTATATATTTCTAAAAGTCCTCTTGGGCAGCATAAAAATAAATATCTAACTGCGCTATTATGAGGGACATCAATAAAAGAGTTAAAAATCAAAAGCATGGAAAATATATCCATAAATGCCAACAAAAGAGAACAGATGTAACAATATTAATCTGAGACAAATTGAATTCTAGGTGAAAAGCATTCAGTATTTTATGAAGATAAAATACATAATCTTAAAGAAAATGAAACATAAATCTTTAGTAACCGTGATTTGAAATATATGTAGGACACAAAAATAGACAAAAGACTATTATGATCTCTAATATCAAGTATGGTTTTGCTGAATTCTTCAGTTATTTAGCTAATTCCCCATGGAAATGAATCAATCAGAAGACTGATACAGGAATAAAGGAATGGAATAACAATTACGTCATATGACAATGAGGCCCTGCACCTGGTATATGAGAACAGATTCCCTGTGAACACTGTGTTAACTTCTATAGCACTGACCATGGCTGAAACCTCAGATGCTGTCAGTGCATTCCAAATGTCTCTTCAAATCCTGGAGATCCGCAAGTCTTGAAAACATAGTAAAACTAGAAATTGTGTAGTAAGACGCTTTAAAGCTATAATAATTTAAATACCCTTTTTACCTTTTATCCTAGTTTTGAGACAAAGTCTTGCTATGTAGCCTAGGCTGGTCTAGAACTCACAATCCTTCTGCTTTAGCCTCTTGAGTGTTGGGGTTATAGGTATTAGTCACTATGAAGAGCTCAAATATCTTTTTATATGGTTAATGTGAACAACTAGAAGTCAAAACTGAAATTAGTTTGTGATTAAAAAGTACAAATTTTGAAACACTGATTGGTATAGCCAAATGTTAGTAGTATTGTAGCTGGTAGATAAATAGGTACATTAAGTACTATAGAAAATTCACAGGGAGATCCACAGTCATACGAGAATTCAGTATTTAAGACTTTATCTATGGAAGAAAGTGTTTCTTAAAATTGGGATCAAACAGATGGATGATTTGACAAATTGTATTGAACCAACACAGATAGAATGTAATGATATGTTATAATTTTAGGGTTTATTCCTTTCTAAACATTATATAGATCCCAGAAGCAGTGAAGAAAGAAGACTTAAGAGCATAATACTTTTATCTTTATAGTGGAAGGCATAGTGAACAAAACTACGTGTACATCTAAGAGGAAATATTGCCTAAGATATAGTGAGATAAAGACCTAATTCACAAGAAATTCCTCCATAATATGAAAAAGCCAATTCTATGAAAACCGATGAAATTCTTAAGTAAGCAATTAAGAGGAAAATATTTGTATACTTTATAATTGCAATGAAAAGTATCAATGTATTGATAAAAGCACCAGGAAATATGCTTTCATTGATTGATAATGAATACCTAGTATGTGCCCAGTACTGTCCTAGGTTCTGTGTATGTTCTGTGAGCAAGGGAATGTTATTCCATGACGAAATATGGAAATTCAGATGATGGGCAAGCTGCCAACGATATACATAGGTGGTAGTCATTCCTTAAGGGAACACAAGAGTGGAGAGATATACAATGAACAAGAGAAAAGGGACCCAGAGGGGTGAATCTCCTTAGTATAATAGCGGTGTCATGATTCCCTGGGAAGATGACATTTGAACTGAGGGCCAATGTGCAGAACGCGGAGATCTAGAAGTTGCGATGCTACTGTAAGCCATGGAAATGGGTGACGTCACTGAGGAAAGACCGTAGATTTGAGAGAAGACTCACGGTAGAAGAGCTCTATCATTTAGAATTTTGATTGATGTGGAAGAACATCTGAGAAGAAGAGTGATAGGATCATGGAAATCAAGAAAGACACATTCCCAAAAGGAGAGAACTGTCAGTTCTCTATTACTGCTGAGAGGAGAAGTCAAGTCTGGCCATGCCAGCAACCAAGACAGGGGTTCTTGGCTCAGGCATCGTCATACAGTGATTCAAGCATCCAAAAAGTTGAAATGAAATTAGAGAAGAGGTTGTAAATTTGCTGAGCTAGGCAGTAGCTAGACAGATTAGGTGGGCCATAAAGAAACCAGATTTTATTCTTATGGGGAAACCACCAGAATTGTCATCGTCATCATCATCATCACCATCATCATCATCATCACCATCATCATCACCATCATCATCATCTCTCCCTACTCTACATTCCTCTCTTTTTCATTTTAAAGATGTAGCTGCCAGCTGTTTTGAGACTATATCTGTGCAGATAAGAATAAAGTAATGAAACTATCAATGACATGTAGGTTTTGGGTTGGGGTTTATGGTGGCTTCGCTTAGGGCAATTTCTAGGCAGAGACTAGAACAAACATCTATTGTATGGAGAATCTATATGGAACATCAGTGGAATAGGCTGGTGTATTGGAGCAGGGAGAAGAAAGAACCAAACATGTGCTGTATTTGGATGTATGGCGGTGTCAGACACAGAGATGGGGTGATTAAGAGTGGACCAAGGTTTCGGAAAAAATATCAAAGTTTAATATTTAAACATGCTAAGCTTGAGATGTCTAGGAGATGTGCAATGAGCAGTTGCACATATACATCTGTAAGTAAATACGTGGGATGGATAAGTCTAAAAGTTACTAGCATGTAATGTAAATCGAAGCCATAACATGCATAAAATCACTTATGATAGACTGGATTTGAGCAGAGTCCCAGGGCCAACTATACGGGAAGCCAAACTCATTTAGAGTTCAGGTGGATGCAGAGATCTGAGAGGCAGAGTGTGGAGTTTGGGATCATGGGAATCAGGAGGGAGACAGTGCTGAGGGGAGGGATCTGTCAGTCCTTCATGGCTGCCGAGATGCTGAATGAGTGGGGGACAGTGTCTAGGACTGTGAGGAAATTATCTGTGATAGGAAGTAAAGATTCAGGTGAGTGGGGGACTAGATCAAAGAGAGACAGAAGTAGAGATGCCAAGCTCCTGAGTAGTTTGAGAAAGAGAACAATGAAATGCAGTAACAGGAGGAGAGCTCCTGAATTGTCTGTGTAAAGATACAACAATGTTCACCAGAAGAGAGAGAGAAAAAGGAAAGGAAAGGAAAGGAAAGGAAAGGAAAGGAAAGGAAAGGAAAGGAAAGGAAAGGAAAGGAAAGGAAAGGGGAAAGGAAAAAGGAAAGGAAAGGAAAGGGGAAAGGAAAAAGGAAAGGAAAGGAAAAAGGAAAGGAAAGGAAAAAGGAAAGGAAAGGAAAAAGGAAAGGAAAGGAAAAAGGAAAGGAAAGGAAAAACGGAAGGAAAAACGGAAGGAAAAACGGAAGGAAAAACGGAAGGAAAAAGGGAAGGGAAGGGAAGGGAAGGGAAGGGAAGGGAAGGGAAGGAGTTCTTAAGGATAAGTTAATGACAATATAAAATTAAGGGATTAACCAATGGTTAAAAAGAGACAGAATGTACATATATATATGTGTGTGTGTGTGTGTGTGTGTGTACATATGTACACACACACACACACACACAGTAATGTTGGTGCACATCTGCACATCTGGAGATTTAATCCAGAGCTTCTGCATTACAGACTAATCCTCTACCACTGAACTATGCAGCTTTATTCTCAGTCCTAAAGGATTGTTTTTTTTAAAGGAGAAGGGACACACAGAGAATGAGACTTGGAGTTTCAATTTTGGGAAAGATATAATACTTGTTTTTCTCTACTCTCAAAGTATAACGAGATTGCAGCTGAGAGGTGTAAGATTGAACATGTACGTTTTAGAGGAGAGGGACTCATCAGAGGAATGGAATAGAATTATGACTGACACTTACAAACTAGGACCTAAGGTGAGAGGAATGGACCAGTGGGGGTGTACCCTTGGGGACTATATCATCTCTTGTTTTTTCTTTTCTCTCCACCATGACTGTCAGCTGTCATCTGATAAGCAGCTTTTTTTTCTGCCCTGCCCTTCCTATATGATGTTCTATCTTGATTGTGATGGGACAAAGTATCCATGGATAGAATCTTCTGACACCTTAGCCAGCATAAATCGTTCCTCCTTAACATGGATTTTCTCTGGTATTTGTCACAGCAACAGAAAACTGACCAGCATGCTCTAGGAATCTGTGGTTCACACAAAGTAGAGAAACACTATTAGAGATGAGAAAGCTAAGAAGGAATAGAGATATGGTTGGCAGAATATTGGTTTGATTCAGTCTGGACCTGAGGTTCGTTCAGGTAAGTGTAATGGAAGGAGAGGGCCTTTGTAGAGGAAAAGTAGGATATCTCTGTTGATGATAACAGTTGACATAGGGAGTGTCTTGGTTACTTTTTCTGTTGCTGTAATAAAATAGCCCAATGAGAGGAACTTAAGGCAGAAAGGGCTTATTTTGGCTAAAGGATATTCTTATCTTCCACGGTGGCAGAGTCACAGCAACAGAAGTTTATGGCAGCTAGTCACCTTGCATCTACACTCAAGGAAAAAAATGCTCATGCTCAACTCATTTTCTCCTCTTTCTACAGTCCAGCATCCCAGCCCGGGGGATGGTACCGTTTACAGTGGGTAGGTCTTTTCCCTTGGTTAGCTCAATCAAGATAATGTTTCACAGACACACCCAGTGGCTTGTCTCCCAGGTGATTCTAGATCTCATTAAGTTGACTATTGAGATTAGCCACTGTAGGGAGGAAGGATGAAGTCTTCTGCAAATGAGAAATGATAGACAAGAAAGCTGACCGGCAAAGAGGATGCTATATTCTAATTGTTACAAGTGTTACAGAAGCAATCTTTTTCTAAATAGGCAGATGCAGTGATCTACCAACAGGACAGGGGGCAAAAAGGATGCTGGCCCACTTTCAGCCACTGAGGGACATGCACATAAGAAATGGTACATAAGGGGTACAATGCTTAATATTGTCAACCTGATAGAATCTAGACTTAATAAAAAGAAACCTCTAGGCATACAGGTAAGGGATCATCTAGATTAGGTTAGCTGATATGGGCAGCACCATTGCATCCGCTGGGAGTCCCAACTGCTTCATAAAGATGGGCAATCTCTTCTTCTCTGCCTGCTGAACATGGATGCAGTGTTAGCCACCAGCTATGTCAAGGTCCTGCCACCATGACTTCCCAGCCATGATGGATGATATCTTCGAACTGTGAGCCAAAATAGTGACTTCCTTGCTTCAGTTGCTTTTGTTCTTTATTTTGTCACAACAATGGGAATGGACTAAACTCTGAAACTGTAAGTCAACGCCAGTTACATGCTTTCTTTTATAAGAGTTGCCTTGGTCATGATGTCTCTTCACAGCAATACAAGAGTGATTAAGAAAGAAGTTGGTGCTAGGGAACAGTGTATTGCTATGACAGGCCTGACCATGCTGCTTGTTGGCAGACTGTGTACTTGGTACTTCAGATTAGGAAAACAGTTGGTTGCTTTAAACCATTCCTGTAATATTTCGGTGAAGAATTTGGCTGCATTTTGCTGTTATTCTATAATTTTGTCTTAGGCTAAATTGTAGAGTTTTGGATTAATGGTGTTCCAGAGATTTCAAGACAGCCTGAGATTGACTGTGTCCCATGGTTATTAGTGATTGCTCTTATGCAGATCTATACCAGAAAGGACCAAGCTGGACAAGGAGAAACACAAAATGTACAGTTAGGGGAGAAAAGGAGGACTGGGAAGTGTAATGGGGCTAAGTCCAGTCTCTCAAGGAGATAAAAAGTTTAAAGAAAATCCAGATGCCAAATGAAATAAAGGGAGTGGTAACCTCAGGAGAAGACCCTACCCAGCTTCTAATTTCTAAAGGGAATTTTAAAGAATCTTACATATTTGAAGAAAACCATCAGCCACAGAAAGTTGATCCAAATGTAATTGCAATATGGCCCAAGTACCAGCACCATCAAGCAGCAGAACTTGGCAGCTTTGGCCACATGGTTCTGGCTTTAGAGTCAAAGATAGAGAATGGGGTTGTGGAATCTCCCTCTGTGACTAAAGAAAGCCTCTGAGGCCAGGTGAATGTCAGAGGTGCCTCTGCCTGGAGGTCTAGAGAGGCCAATTTGTGAAACTAAGAAGTCGGAGATCCCAAAGTGTTGGAGATGCCAGAGTCATGGGATACATTCCATGGAGAGATGCCGTCCATTGTGGTTAGCTGAAAGGAGTTGGAGATCTGAAAAAACACTCTGACATCAGACATGGAGAAGCAGAGTTCAGAGTTTGCCCAGCTGGTTTTTGGTCTTGCTTTGGTCCAGTATTTCCTCACTATGCTCCCGTTCTCCCTTTTGGAATGGTAACGCATATTCTGTGCTTTTGTATGTTGGAAGTGTGAAGTCTGATATTTTTTTTTTAAATAGGGTTTACAGTTAAAAGAGATTGCCTTTGGTCTCAGAAGAGACTTTTAACTTTGGACATTTAGACAGCATTGAAACTGTAGATTATGGGGACTTTTGAAGTTGGGTTGAGTGCATTTTTGCATTAATATATGGTTACAGGTCTATGGGGGGCAGGAGTGGAATGTGGTGGTTTGAATAAGAATGGTCCCCATAGACTCATAGATTTGACTCCTTAGATACCAGGTTGTGGAACTCTCTGACAGGATTACAGGATTAGGAGCTGTTGCCTTGTTGGAGGAAGTATTTCACCGAGGGGTAGGCTTTGAGGCTTCCAAAGCCAGTTCCAGGTCCCCCTTTCCCCCACCCCAATAGATCAGGCTATCTCTCTGAGCTACTATTCTGGCATGTATGCCGCTATGCTCCCTGGTTTATGATAACGGACTGAATTTCTGAAACCATACACAAGCGCCCTCCCCCAAATGTTTTCTTTTAAAGAGCTGGTGTCTTTTCCCAGAAATGAAACAATGACAAAGACAGCAACTAATTCAGAAGTGCAGGGGAAGCACTTTTGCAAATACAGTTAAATTTCAAGTAATACATTAAAAAGACCTTCCTCCCTTCTTATTTTGAAATCATTTCACCTTAAAGACAAGATATAAAAATAGTATAATTGCCATTGACACCTTTACCTAAGAGAATTAATAGCCTATGTAACTGTAGTATAATTATCAACATCAGGCAATTAGCATTAGTACAGTACTATGTATGTAAAACACATTGTTAGAAAGTTGCAATCTTTCATCCAAGTCTCTTTTCTATTTCAGGGTCTGATTTAAGATCATAAAAACATCTATTCACCAAGATACCTTAATTTTCTCCTATCCATGATGTTTTATTATTTGAACAGCCTTCCAGTTGGATCTGTCTGACACTTTTCACTATTAGACTAAAGATAAACATTTTAATAAGCAATACTATAGAATGATACCACACTCTCTTGGTGCATCCTATCAGAATGTACATGTTGCTTATGTCTTTCCACTTGTGATGCTACTTTGGCTGTTTAAAGTAGTCTGCACTGTGAAGGTGCTGTTGCCATTTGTAACTGATACGAGTGAGTCTTCATTGCCATATTGTAATATTATGTGAATATCCTGTTAATCCCCAACTTTTCCTCATTGAGTTTATTAACATCCACACGTGTGGTATGTAAGGAAAACTTTATTTTTTACTTTGGCATTTACCTAGCAATGATTTTATATTTGTGAAAAATTTAAAAATGTTTCTATATGGTATGTGTGTGGTATCTGTCCATGCACATATGTGGAGTCCTAGTGAAGGCGTTTTACTCTGGAGGAAGAGATTCTGAAACAATGTTGTTAGATTTTAGTTGTCGAAGATCTTAGTTTTTATGGCAGAAAGTTCTAGAAGGCTGCACGGAGAAGGAACAGATATCCAGAGCAGTATAGGATTAAAAGATGGAGTGGTAATGGGTGAGGGGGTCTATTAATTTTCCATTGTCATGATAAAATAATTGAGATACTAAAATTAAATATATATAAAAATTCTTTTGCCTCACAGTTTTGGAGGGTACCATCTATGATCAATTGGTTCTGTTGTTTTGGGCTTATGTCAATGTATCACATCCTGATAGAAGTACATGGTAGAGCAAAACTATTAACCTCCTGGACAAGCAAAAGAAGGTAGAAGAAAAGACTATGGTCCTATGATTCCCTTCAAGGGCACAACAAACACCTAAAGACTCCCCCTTTAGATACCTCTTCTAAAAGATTCTACTACCTGTCGTAATATCACCCAGGGACTAACTTCTAACACATGGGCCATTGGGGAAAGTTTATGGTCTTAATTTTATCAATGGGTAAGTATAGGTTATTTGAAGGTGACTGAGATCAATAGAATATACAAGACAGGAGGATTGATACTCAGTTGAAGGAGGTTGTGGTTCCAAACTGCTAGTTTCAATACACATATTTTGTACATAGCATCTTGATATCATTAAGCATGATTTAAATATGAATATCTATATGAGCATACACTAGACAATGATTTCTAGTTACATACCTTAGTATAGTATTCTATGTATATAGATGTATGTAGTCTGATGCTCACTAGAACAACCTTCATCAGTAGAATAGAATTCATCAGTAAGAATGTGTTTTAAAAAACCGTATTTAGCTGGTAAAGGATTAAGTTAGACATGCAAGAATTAATATGAATGGAATTTGAAGGATGATCTTAATTAAGAAAAGTCAGAGTAAAACAGAAGATCACAGTATTCCACTTAGGGGGAAATATCTCTGTTTAGAGAAAAAAAAGCTAAGGTGAAAAAGAAGCTCAAATCACTAATCAAGAAGAATATGTCTTCTAGATAAAGTGATAAGGTCTGGTACGTGACTCCCAAGGAGGTTAACGTTTGCCCTCTGGCAGTGGGAAACTCAGACAAATGGAGCCTCTACCCTGCTTGGCAAGCATCTTCCAAGCCTACTTTGAGTGTCACCGTCAAACAAGAGGAAAGGATATTAGAATCCATGTAGGTATCCATAAAGGAGCCACTTCAGGCCGGCCGAGTCATCTGGTCTTGGATTTTTTTTTTTCAGCCCAGAGCTCAGATACAGATGCATGGGACCAAGGAAATGTTATCTCCTCTATCTCCAAGGCCCAAAGAAACTCATTTAAGAAGCTCTGGCCTTTCTGTTCCCTCCTAATTACTATCCCCTGAAGTAAACTACGCCTAACTTCTGTATCTTCCTAAACAAATGTTTACCAATAATTGGAAATTGCCCGGAGAGATAAGTATGAAACAATTTATATTGAGAGGAGTATTACCTAGGACATCATTATTTTATTATATAAACTTTTCTATTTTCTATTCATTTTTAATAACTCATATTATATCCATGTATTACTTTTGTGATGAAAAATTAAAGCATTAGAAACTGTTGAATATGTGGAAATCATTATTTTAAACACAAGATTAATTTAGCAAAATTTATCTCTCCTGACATTACTAGATCATTTCCTTCTGATCTTGTAAATGGTATTATATGTTTTTTATAGGCCAGTTTCTCCTGGATTCTTATTACACAGGCTCTGTTAGTGCCAATAGATGTGTGGCTGTCTTTTGTTTACACCAGTTATAGGAAATTGGATGGTGTAAAATAATGCCTCCAAAGTCCATAGCAGAGACTCAGGATGTATATGTTGTCCATGTGGATGAAAAAGTAATTTCTCATTCACTCTCACTTCCAAGAACCAAAGTTAGGATTGCGAAGTGATTGGAAGGAAGAGGCAGAATGTCCTGTTAGCACTTACACAGAGTTTCTGAGATACACTGAAGTTTTATTTCCAACTGTGTTCTATAACATGAATTATTCATAAGTCAGAATCATATGGATCTAAGATAATTATGTATATTAAATACCCATCTGTAGTAATGTGGTAGTTCTTAAGATCACCGTGGGTGCTTTTAAGAAACAGATTTCTGGATTCCATTCAAGACATTCTGGAAAGTTGAAGGCTTGGGCCCAGTGATTTCTAAGACACTCCACTGGTGAGTCTCAGTTTTACAGCCCCTCACACGTAGGATTTACTATGAGCATTTGGAAAGCTTTTGTCCTAAGGAAGCTTAGGAGAATGGAGCTTGCTTGGGCTTTCCCAGCTCAGTGTAACCAAGGTGCTTATGCCTGTTCTCTATTTGATACACCACTTAATGCCGTGTTAATTTTAAACGGAAATGAAGTAGAGTCTGCTGCAGCACTATCATTCTCTAAGTCTTCCCTGTAGAAATCTTGTCTTTTCCCTCTAACCACTAGAGAGACACCTATAGGGGAACAAATTGTTTATTGTTGAAACAAAATGAACTCTATAAAGAATAGTGGAGCCTCTCTCTCTCTCTCTCTCTCTCTCTCTCTCTCTCTCTCTCTCTCTCTCTCTCTCTCTTTCTCTGTGTGTGTGTGCGTGTGTGGGGGGCATTTGACAGAGCCTAGTATAGGATTTGAACTCTGGTTAGGTAATTTTGGGAAGAGTCTAAATAGACAAAAGGTGGCATAAGGTGACACGGGCATTTTATGATTGGATGTCTTGGTAAATCGTCAGGGCAGGGGTGACATCTCAACATGAGGTAGAATTTGTGACAGCTAAAAGAGTAGGAGTCATTCGTCGAGTTAGGGGGTAGTGTGGGTAATTGGTAGGTTACTTTGCAAGAATCAGATGCAGCTGTTTGACAGTAGAACACGTCTTCATAGGACTGGATCACTCCACATTAACCCTTGGGTCTGGGTGAGAGCATCAGATCATGCTCAGATGTGAGACCTACTCGTATGGATTCATGATGTCATGAACTCATTTCCTTTCCCCTCCTGTTCTCCCTCCCTTCTGTTTGTCCCCTTTCCTGTCTCTTCCTTCCTTGTCTGGGACACTTACAATGGTGCTGGATTCTGTGTCTTTCCCAGTTTTCCTTAGGTGTCAAGAATCTTACTATTACAAACATCTAGACAATGTACATGTATTCAGCTCCACCAGGTGCTGTCAAATTTCTTTCTCCCAGGCGACCAATTTGCTCTCCCATCAGCAACTCATAAGAGAAATTCTGTGAAATATTCTCCTTAGCAAGGGGCAATTTTCTGTACTTAAAAAGTACCTTTTGGTTCATGTGTGGTTGTGACTTGTTTTAATTTTCCTATTTTCAGTTGTTACTGAGATCCAGCATCTCTGCATATGGGTATTCCTCCTTAGGAACAGCTGAGTGTCCTGGCTGAAAGTATGGCCTCTGCAGTTGGAGTGTCTGGGTCTGAGTCCTGGTTCTGATATTTGCTAATTGTGTGACCTTGAGCTAGTTGCTCCTGTGAATTGAAGATGTTGACGCCTTTGCAAGGTTATCATGGAGTTCACAGATGTAAGGATCCCCATGCAGGCCTTGACCCTGTGATGTTATATAAACGGAAGCCATTGTAACCATTTGTGTTATTGTGTTTCTTCTTCAATGAAGTGTGTATTTCTATCTCTTGCCTACTTGTAGGTTGGGTTCTTTGTCTTTTTGAAATTTGATTTATCAGTGTTCTTCATGAATTTTGCACAGTAGCCCTTTTATTATGTTTCTTTGGTTATAAATATTTTCTGTGGTTTTCCTTTTCATTTTATATGTAGTATTTGCTTTCCATGTATTAACACAAATATACAGAGCCGTAGTGTAAATAAAAATGATGTGTCTTAGTATTTGGCATAAAAATGAAACATGGTGTGATGTCTTTTAGCTGGCAGATACGAAGCGGTAGAGAAGTCATTTCTTGGCTGTTCTTGCTCCTATTTTTAACCTAAAGAAAAAGAACCTATAGTTATAAAATGAGTATTTTGTTGGTAACACAAACATGGTCAGGCAGAAACAATGATTTAATCATGACAAAGAGCCCTGGGGACCACATCTGGCTTGCAGAGGATTTTGCTTTGTTTATTTCATAGTTTGCTTGGGGACAGTGGTATCAGCCTGCAAAGTTTTAAAAGTTTTAAAATTAATTGCCAAATTATTTCACATTAAAAATTTCAGCACTTTGGTTTTCATGGTAAAACCTGGACCATCTGGAATTGCTGGCTTGTTACTCATTGGCAGTGTTGATCTGTAGCTGAGTAGCAGCTGCCTACCTTGCATGGGAAATAACTTTCGAGTTTGTCAAAAGCTCCAACATGGTTGATGTCCCTCTAGTCTTTAATCTGATTGGAAGATATTACTTATTGCTAAGCCTAGTCTGTTTTCTTTACTCATATACATATTCTATCTGGACCCTGCGGCAACCTGAGACTGTGTGTTAGCTAAAAGAAAGATAAGATAAAACTACCCCCTCCCAACAGCACAAACACCACTGGGAAGGTTATTCATCATTTACAGTTTTCAATGAGGATAGCCTCATAATTACTACTTAAAACTATAGTTTAACATTTGTATGTCATACTCTGATGGTCACTAGTGACATAAGTCTTCACCAGGAAGAATGTTAAGTGCAGTATACTTGTATGGTAGGACTGATTTCAAAATCATCAGATTGTGTGACATCATTAGTCTCTGTCTATTCTGGGCAAGGTAAGTAATCCTAGTAGTCTAGTGGACAGGTTGTGTGCTGTGTGATTGCTGAGGTCCCATGCTTCTCGGGGTTGTGAACTTCATTTCACTTTTAGCGCATTCCTTTCTTAGCACAAACATCTTATTTTGCTTAAATGCTGTGTTTTACCCAAGAAACTTCACCACAGTGTTAGGTTGGCATCTTTGTTCCATTTCAAATTCCTTGAATTGTCTTCCCTTGCACACACAATTGGATGCCACTGGCTCTTATCAGACCCCTATGTTTCCTTTGATGCCTGTGTCCTATGTTCTGGATGATCTAATCTTGGCATTAGACCTACAGTTCTGGTAGGTGGAAGAGTAGAAGGAAAATGGGAGCAGGCCACAGGAGACTGGAGCAGTATGGGTCAGGCTTCTATAAATGTGAACTAAAGGTTCCAGATGTCACAAAGGGAGAGGACAAAGGAGTTCATCAAAGTTGGAGGAATGAAGCAGAGCATGAAGTAAGGAGTAGGAGGTAACTCCAGGGCTCTGTGCTTGACATAGGTGAGAGGAAAAACTGAACGGTGGTTTGGATTAAGGAAAAAACAAAGGCCCTGTTACCTGTCTAGTACATGTCAAGGGCAACTTTTCAAAGCTAAAAGGAAACACCAGAAATATGAGTCAATAGCACTGTGTATATTTGGGTGTGTGTTATACACACTTGTATGTTAACATGTGTGCGTGTGGGAGGGCCTGTATATATGCACGTGGAGGTCAGAGGTCACTTTTGGGCATTTTATTCTATAGCTTCTTTACCTTAATTAGTCAATTAATTAATTTAATAATACAGGGTCTCACTATGCAGCCCTACGTGGCCTGGAACTTGCTGTGTAGATCAGGCTGACCTCCAACTCACAGAGATCCTATCTTTGTCTCCAGGGGGCTGGGATTAGAGGTATGGGCCATCGAGCTCAGCTGGTACCATATGTTTTGAGCTAGAATGTCTCAACAGATCTGGAACTCCCTGATCTTCTAGACTGGCTGGTCACCAAGCCCCAGGGAGTCTCCTGTTTCTGTGTTGCCAGCATGGGGACTACAGGTGTGTGTTGCCATGCCCAGCATTTTATGTGGGTCTTGGGGTTCGGACCTCAAGTCTTCATGCTTGTAAAGCAAGCACTCTGTTGACTGAGCCATTTCCTCCAGCCAAACAGAAAGGTGTGTGTGTGTGTGTGTGTGTGTGTGTGTGTGTGTGTGTGTAGTGGGCTGTATTTCTGTGTCTGGATAAAAGGCTCTATTTTTGTTTCAGAGTTATGAAGAGTTCCCGGTCCATAAGTGGGAGAGAACTGCTGGCCGATGGGCTCTGTGTGAGAGATGAGAGGATGAAAGGAAGACTCATAGAGGGCTTGGGGCTTAATGTAAATCTGAAACAAAGTGAGATGTTGTCAGGGATTAGTGTTCCTCAGGTCTATTTGGAAGTCTGATGTCAAACTCGAGATAGACACAGAGGGAATCAAGCCGCATCCCGTGGAGTCGCAGGGAGGATTTGTCTCTGTTGATAAGACAAAGTGCAAAATATGAACCAACAGGCTCAGATTTCACAAAGCCAATTTTATATTTCTAAAACGTACCATCTTCAAGATGGAGTCCTGCAAAAGCACTTAGTTTTGATTTTCTACTACACCACGACCTTTAACCTTTTGCTCTCCCTGAGATATTTTTAGTCATCACCCCATGGAAGTCCAGGCTGGTATCCAAAGGCACAGTAAACAGTGCTATTTCTTTTTCTTTTGAGCACTAACACCTATTTGTTTTCCTGGTAGCAAAACTGCTGAGCTCTTGAGCAGACTGGACACAAACCAGAGAAACAGAAGTGCCTGTCAAATTGCTCCTCCTGCTGCCCGGTCCTCAAGATGGGTGAGTGGAAACTCTTGCAGAGTGCTGTCTGGCACCTTTTGGAGAGATGTTTAAGGACTGAAGATTAAGTACGAAAAGTGACAGATACAGTACAGAATCATAGGAAACTCTGCCCCACCCTCAGCAACTGCTCCTCAAGGTGTGGAATAATGCTTGCATTTGTTCACAACATGGACTTCTGAAAAGTCTATTATCTTTCCCAGCCATCTACCTATACCTCCCCCAAATCTCTTACTTTGTACAGAATAATGTGTTTCCTTCTAATATTCTTACATGAGGATATAATACACTTTTATTATTTAACCCCTTCTGCCCTTAGCCCCAAGCCTTCCGTGACTAGTCTTCTTGGTCCTTTCCCCAAATAGTCCTGTCATTTTCATGTTGTTGGTGTTTTTTTTAAATCTTGATTCTTCGTGTGAGGATAAACATTTGACATTTGTTTAGCAGAGTCTAGCTATTTTGCTTGACACTGTAATTTTTTCATTCAGTTCATTGTCTTGAAAACAACACAGTTTTGTTCTTTATGGTAAAGGATACTCTGTCATAGTATTCCTACCATATCTTCTTTAGCCTTCATCCACTCACAGGTGCTTGGCATTGGTAAATGAGGCTGGGTAAACTTAGGCAATCAGGTATATTGTTATTTGGACATTGATTCCTTTCCCTCACCAAAATGCTTAAGGTCTAGTTCACTTTTTATCCTGAGTGACCCCAAGTAAGAGAGCAAAAGCATCACTTAGAAAGCTGTATGCTGAGGACAGAGCTCAGCACCACTAGCAAGGGCTGCTGCTCTTTTAGAGAGAAGTGTGTAAACCAGACTGTGGACAGCTCTTCCTGGTAGAGGACATTGGGGCTGCAGGTGACAAAATGAGTTAGGAAAATGACGAGAACCATTCTAAGTGTTAGAATTCATCACCACAAGGTATAAAGGCAAAGAAAAAGCATGGCTGGCATAGGAGAAAATGGCTTCCACAGATTCAAAGGAGAAAGAAGCCAGAAGGCTCAAGAACTAAGCTGGAACTGTGAGGAACTTATGTCGACTGGCAAATTGGGTGGGGCCAATTATTGTCCAGTTTGTGCAGCATCTCTGGCCCCCAAATTCTAGCAGCATCCCCTAGATCAGTGATTCTCAACTTTCCTAATGCTGCAACCCTTTAATGCAGTTCCTCATGTTGTGGTGACCCCCAATCATAAAATTATTTTTGTTGCTATTTCATAACTGTAATTTTGCTACTATTATGAATGATAATGTAAATATCTGTGTTTTCTGAAGATCTTGGGTGACCCTGTTAAAAGGTCATGACCCATAGGTTCAGAACTGCTGACCTAGACAATGGGATACACTGAAATGTCTCCAATAGGAAGCTGGTGGCACTTTTGGTAGAAGAGCAACTAAGAACATTTGTGTGTCAAACTGGCAAACTTTGGGGGCTCCTGGGCCTAAAATGCTGTGAAAGGAGGAGTCAATATCTCTTGTATTTTCCTGGGACCACACAGGCAGTAGAATAAAGGACAGAGCCAAAAGAATTGAGAGCAGAGAATCCTTAAGACCCTGGTCTAGGCACCGAGTATTGAAAAATTCAACAAGAGAGACTAGATGTGATGGTGGCGGGGGGGGGGGTTGAAAGATGTTTAGAAGGTAAATATGGCCAGATTTGGTTATTGCTTGCTAACGAGAAACATGATGCCCCTCTTAGAAGAAAAGGACTATTCTTGCTTCCATCCTTGTAAGCATTCTGTTTTATTTTTTCCTTGTTTCTGATGTGGCATTGCATGCTCTAAACTTGTCAGTGTGAGCTCTATAATTTGTGTCACCCCAGATCCATCATCTCACCCCCATGGCTGCAGGACCCTGAGGGGGAGAACTGAGAAACTGCATGTCACAGATTTAAATTATGTGTGGAGGGCAAGTCCTAAGCAAGTCTGCATATCCCTGTGGCTGTGCGGGAACAAGAGGACAGATGGGAACTGGAGCGTTTAGGGTTCTGCTTCCCAGAGAGTCTCGCTTTTTAGTTGGGAGCTTCTGACTCCTGTAATTTGAAACATGGACCAGGACTGTGTCTGCTGGCTCTGTTGATTTCAACTCATTTCCTTGATTTCACAAGACCATCCTGAATTCTTAATATTGTCATCTAGAAGGCATCAGCCATGTCTCCCAGAGCTGCATCTTCAGTGAATTGATTAGTGCACACATACAGCATCCCCCAGCTATCAATAGGAAATATGGAGCCGGATCAGCTTCAGGAGCCGCATGCACGAGATACTCCATTTTGACACAAAGCTATTAATAAGCTGTCAGTGTTGGACATACTTAACTGAGTTCTCACCGCAGTGTACTCCTCTCTGTCTATCTAGTCATATGCATAGGATTCTGGGAAGGCTTTGTGAAGCCATTTCCAGTGCTTTAGGAAAGTCAAGTGTGCACATCGCAGTTCTGTGAGAAACATTTGTTTCTTGTAGAGAGGGTAACCAGTCAATGTCCAGAATGTGGATCATCTGTCCCTTCTTCCATCTTCATGTGTATTGGAAACTGTAAGGACTTAAATTGTTTTTTTTTTCTGTTTCATAATTTTAGTATGCTCTTCAAAGCAATTTTTGAAAAAAAAACCCTTCAGGTCTTTTCTTTCTCTAATTGATTTTTAACTAAAATTTTCATATATTTATACATTCTTTTATATTCTTTCCCCTTCCCTACTCCCTCCCACATTCTCCCTACTACCTCCCCCAAACTTAATTTCATGTTCTTTCTCTCTCCAAAAACAAAGAAAAAGTCAAAACAAACTAAAAAAAAAAAACAAATTCAGTAAGACAAAAATAATAAAACTAAACAAGACAAAAGACAAACCAGAAATGATAGATTTTTTTTTTTTTTTGCATTGCCTCAGTGCTTCTGGGAAGGAGTCTGGAGTGTGGCTCTACTCTCCCAGAAGATTAATTAACTACAAATAGCTTCTTAGTCAGAGCTAGAACTCGGTGTCCACTTCCCCTTCTCTGTCTGGGAGAAGCTTTGCAGGTCCTATGCATTCTTGTCCCGGTCTCTGTGAGTTTGTGTGCGTGCGCATCAGTCCTACTGTGTCTGTTGGGTATTGTTTTCTTAGAGTCAGCCACCACCTCTGGCTCTTGAAACATTCCATTTCCTCTTCCACATAGATCCACAGAGAGAGGAGGGCTTTGATGAGGACATCCCATGTAGGATGGAGTGCTCCAAAGTCTCTCACTCTCTGTACATTGCCCAGATGAGTTTAATAAGTGCTGCTCATACTTTTGGGCATGGGCCACCTACCAGAGATCCCACTCCCTGGGAGACATGACTCTTCCTCCCCAGCTAGGTATCAACTGACAATAGCTCCTTAGCTAGGGATGGTATCTTATAACCCTCCATAGGGAAATATGTATGTATATGTGTGTATATATATATATATATGTATATATGCACACACACACATATATATATGAATGAATATGAGCATATATATATTGAACAGAGGTACCCTACATAAATGTGAAAAGCTGCTTTGTCCGCCAAATTCCTGGCATGGGTTATCTCCCCATGAGTTCTTAGATACTTTACTAATTTGAATATTTATCCACCATTGGAAGATAGGGACTTTATAATACTATAGATATAAAAGGCTTTAAGGAAATTCCTTGTGTGTTAGAATAAAGGCTTTTGAGCTTTAGGACTCTAGACCAAAAGGAATGTACAGAATTCACGTACACATAGAAGGTGTCACTCTCTCTAGTAAATATGTGTTGGGGATAAGGTGGGGACAGAAATCTTTCCGAACTATTAGCAATGGATATTTCCAGATACATTGTAAATTTTACATCCATGTGCATGTTTATATCAGAGGGAAGCTGCTCTGTGGTTATCTACTCCTTCTGCTGACTCTACACACTCCTCGTGATTTGTTTATATGTCTTATCCATGGGTCACATGTTCCTTCCTTTAAGTCGTCACATGATGCTCATATGTCTACACCCTCTCCACTCTGTTTCATCCTGTCTGTATCCAAACACCACAATGGCCTTGTGTTTTCTGTTGTGGCATTTACAAACCACTGTAGATTAACAGTGGGTAGCTATGAAGTCCAGCCAAGGCTGGGAAGGACTGCACTGAGGATGTCTCCATGAAAGCAAATTTAATTATTCTTTTACATATCTGAGGGCCAGAATCCCAAAATGAGTCTCAAGGTGCTAAAAATCTGTAGGACTGGTTCATTTTGTGGAGACTGTGGGCATCTGTGCCTTGCCTTTCCTGACCTCTCGTGAGTCTAGGCATTCATTGGCTGCCTCTCCCGTGCTTCATCAGCCTGATCTCTATTCTTCCTTCTCCCTGCTCTGACCTTCTTGCCCCATTGTTCTGGAGACCCTTGGAATTACATTGGGTTTACTTAGTTAATATAAATAGCCTCCCATCTCAAGATCCCTCATTTTTGCTGTGCCTTTTGTCATAGGTAGTGATATTAACATAGTTTCAAAATGGGGATAGAACTGTCTCTGGGAGGCCATTTTGTACCTTTTGGATTTTTGGTAGTATCTGTTAACATGTACTTATTGCTATCTCTTGGTGACTTTCAATCCTTGCTGTTTATTCATGTCACTTTCTCAATACAAGCCATGTTTCAGGTTTCCCAGTATTATGACCTATCATCTGAGTGTCCCCCCACCCCCACCCCGGCTGGATAGTATATTCTGGTTACATTTTCTGTCTCTTGCAACTTGTAAACATTTGAATAGAGTCTATTTTATTTTTGCATTCTTACTCAAATGTCCAAAGGAAACTGTCCTTCGCCATGCTGCCCAATGCTTCTTGATTAAGGTTCCCATGCATTTTCCAGCTTGTGACTGTCAGCTAGCTGCTCAGTGCTATCTTCCCTGTTCAGATCTCATTTCACTGCAGCTCTGAATGCAGCTTGTTCTTCTGGTCCTCAGCACAGGAGTACTTCTGTAACTTTCCTTTAGGCCAACGGATCAGAGCCTCCTCTGCCCAGGGAACCAATATGGAGAGCTTTAAAACTTGTCCATGCCCTAGATCACACCCCCAGAGATGCAGCTACAGTGTAACCTAGACCTGAGGGTTTTTTAAAGCACCCAAGGTAGCTGTGAAATGCAGCCGAGGTTGAGAAGGATGCTCTGAGGATGTCTTGGGAATTGCCTTCCTTTATTGCTTTCTTATCCTCTGGTCTCTGGATCTCCCTGGCTGTGTTTTCATACTTTGCTTCTTTGTTTTAGTGTAACATCTTATCTAATAGAGTCCTGAAGAAGATGCACAGAAGGCAAATGTGCTCAGGTCCTCCTGTGACCAAGCTGTTCTTTATTAGTCCCTCCTACTTCACCTGTAGCTTAACTGGAGGCTGCTTCAAACTGGACGGAGATCTGCTTCTAACTTTTGATGGTCCTGCTCTTCCACTTTTAGTATTGGCTCCCTAGGAGTCCCAGGGTGTCTGGATTTCAGTTGTTACAGGAGCTTTTGAAAGCTGCTTTTCCTGGGAATAATTTAACATCCTCCTTCCCTCTCCCGATATTCTATAATGGTGTGACTGAGTATGAGGGCTTTTGTTATTCATTTTCAATTTGGAAACTCATTTCTAGCTCTAGCTGACTTTCTAGTGTTATCTTTTTTCATTCATTTCCCTTCATTTTCTCCTTATAGGATTGCTATTCCCCTAACCCCAGGCCACCTGGATTTATTTTTCTTACCTTTTCTTTTGACCATTTTTTCTTTCCTCCTCAAATATATTGTCAGGTACTTTTAACTCCTGCCTGCTGACACGTTTTCTTTACTCTAACCACTAAGTGTTTTACTGACTTAATAGTTTTCACGGGGAAGGGAAATCTTCATTTTCTAGGAATCTGTCTTTGATGCTTTCGAAAGAATACAGCCTTTCTTTCCTCTGGGTGGCAACAGGACAGGAGGCAGGTGTGAATTCCACCGAAGGCTGCAGGATTTTAGGCAGCAGTTTCAGCCAGGCTGTTCACCATTGCTGCCTTCTGCATGTGGTACACCTGCTTCTATCTTCCTACCAAGAGAATACACTTTGGATTTCCCATTAGCGCTGAGAGAATTAGCACTTGGATTTTCAGGGCAAGAGTAGGCACATGAGGTAAACAGCATCTATTTGGACTGTTTACTAATTCCTTTCTTCATCTTCCTATGACCCATCTGGCTTCCCAAGTATCTGGTGCGTTCATTTCTTATGGCCTCGTACAGTTCTGAAAAAGGAAAATAAAATGCTCAGGTTTTGTGTGTGTGTGTGTGTGTGTGTGTGTGTGTGTGTGTGTGTGGCAGAGGAACTCGCACGGGTGTCCCGAAACTGCGTGGCAGTGACCCACAAGGGGTGGGGGGGCAGTGGAGTCCCGGAGGCTTTCCATGCCGGCAGGTCCCACATACATGAGAAAGTCCAAGGTTCCAAAGGCTGGAAGCTTTGGCGGTGGCAGGCCCCAGAAGACACGTGGAGTCCGTGGGTTTAAGAAGTTTATTGTTGCCAGGCAGTGGTGGCGCATGCCTTTAATCTCAGCACTTGGGAGGCAGAGGCAGGTGGATTTTTGAGTTCGAGGCCAGCCTGGTCTACAGAGTGAGTTCCAGGACAGCCAGGGCTACACAGAGAAACCTTGTCTCGAAAAAGAATAATAATAATAATAATAATAATAATAATAATAATAATAAGTTTATTGTTCATGGCGTGGTAGTTGGATCTGGATGTGCATGCCCCCTAGTTCAGCCAGGGGACAGCTGGCTTAAATAGGGGAGGAGGAAGAGGGGCTGGGAAAAGGAATAACTTAATTAGCTATACCCACCCCCTCACTATGGAGGAGTAGGTCCTGTAAACTGTGAGCCAGAATAAACCCTTCTTCCTATAGACTGCATTTTGTCAGATACTTTGCATAGCAAAGAGAAAAGTAACTTGTCTACCCTGCCCTGTCTTCTGGCCCTTGCCAGATACTGGTTTTGGTTCATTCTTTTCTTGTATTACTTTCTTAAAAAGTTTGCCAAAATAAAACAAAAATGTCAAAAACAAAATAAAACAAACACCAAAAAAAAAAAAAACAAAAAACAAAAAACAAAAACAAACCCACAAAAACAAAAACCACATAGCAGGTGTCCATTGCAAATGGCTTCTTGGGCAAGGGTGGGACCCAGGTCCCATTTTCCCTTCGCTGTGCTAGGATTTTGTCTGGGTTGAACCTGTGCAAGTCTTACATGTGCTGCCACGGTCTCTGTGAGTTCCCATAAGCCTCAGCCCTGCTGTGTCTGCCAGACAGTTTCCTCGCAGCCATCTACCGCTTCTGGCTCTTAGGATCTCTCTGTCTCCATTTCCCCATAGATCTTTGAGCCTTGAAGGGCAGGGCTTTAATGAAGACATTCCATTTAGGATTGGATCCTGGCTAAAACAATGTGGTTTGTCATTTGTTCATGCAACGCTATTTTCTTCTCTTTATCTGTTTCCTATTCACTTTGTAGTACAGCTTAGCACCACCTACTTGGAGGAGGTGTCTTTGACCCTGTTTATTAAATACTGTCCTTACTAGCCTCATTTGTCACGACAGTTATCATGCACTGGTGCTGTACTGATTGTCTCACGTGTCAACTTCGGCATAATGTTGTTTATAGTGGGACTTACTTGGGCCGTCACCAGTATAAATAAGATACAGAGTCTTTCTATAAAGTTGAAAGCTTAGGCCTTTTGCAGGGGCAGTTTTCCAGCTAGCCCATATAGTCTAGGACCCATCACATGGCAAATTCTATACTGCTCTATTCCTTTGTGCTTCCTGTCTCTGTTCCCCGTGTCCGCTTTGCTCTAGGCGTCGCTCCTCTGACCAGAAGTTCCACCCCCTACTTCCTGTCCAGCTATTGGCTGTCAGTTCTTTTTCCAACCAATCAGCTGTGAGGTAACCTCTAATCTATTTCTAGATTGTCTTTAGGCAGCTAAGGAAGGACAAACGTTTTTACAAAATAGAAAACTCAGCGAAGGGTCATAGAAATGACATTATCTAAATCCTGCTGGCACTTTGTTCTTTGCCAGTACAGTATTAACAATTGAAAATGCAGAGACACACCTTCACATAGTGTGAAGAAATGTTACCACAACAGTTACTAAAATCTGGGATCTCGTTTGACATAACACTTGCACACAGGAGACTCAGGTGCTGTTTACAAACGAATGTAAGTATAGCTTATAAGGGATGAAGTTGTGTTTTGCTTTGATGACAAAACTTTAGTCTATTATTATATCAAGTGAATATTTAATTCTACAAAATTATGTGAATGCAGTGATTTAGACTTGGCTAGTATTAAGAACTAAGCAAAAAGTAGAAAATAAAATATATTTTCTTCTGTTTTTTTTTTTTTTTTTTTTAAACAGAAACTTCCAGTCTTGCTTAGAGATCCCAGCTGGGTAAGCATGAATTAAGGTTGCAGATAATTTTTGAGTTTTCCATAGCTTAGGTACCACATGACTGCCTGTTTCTTGTAGCCTTTTGTATGGTACTTCCTATGTTGTATCTCATGTTGCAACTTATGTTGCAACTGAAAAATAAGATTCATATCCTGATACAGAGTAATGTGATACGTTTATAGAGAAAGTACTCAAGTAGAATTCATGTTCCTTGTTCAAACCATATTTACCTGCATTTTTCTTTGCTCCTTGGATCTAATGTAGAATATTTGTGACTGAGATTGGCTTCCTCTAAGGTAAATGGAAGGGGCATGAGAGAGCCTCTACCCACCTGCTGTGGCTTATCACAACTCCCTTGTTTGGGAATATAGATAAGAGATAGTCGTGGTGTGCAGGTTGCTTATGTGGTAAAGTAGGCTTTGGGCATATGCGGGATTTCTGAACACACAGAGCTTAACTAGTCTCGCTGGTACTTCTGCCTGATGCGATTCTGAAAGCTTCTCTCCCTCCCTGAAGAGAGGTTCTTGCTGTTTGGTGAAAGATAGATTTTTATAGTTATATGAATTGGAGGAATGATCTAAGAAGTACTTGAGAAAGTTTATAGTAAAGGATGGGGGGGTGGCAGCCTACATGGGCTCTTAGGATTATTAGTCCAGAGAATGGGGCCGGGAATATGTGGCTTTCCCACACACTGCTCCCAGGAGTAGAGTTTCTGGAGCATTAGGTTATCAGGCTGTGCTTCTTGCCCTGAGGAGGCTGGGGCTGAGAGCTCAGTGTGAAGCAGAAAAACTATCTGATACATGAATGAAATACAGAGAATCTGGTCTCACGATGGGGCTACACCCAGATAAACCCATCGTAATTTGAAAATATTACAAATCAGGATGTATTTCATATATGTAGCCCAGTGAACATCCTAGCTTAGCAACATCCCAGTGCCAGCTGTTTATCTTCCTGATTGTGTGGCTGATGGGATCTGTGGCTTGCTTCCACTGCCAAGCATCCAGAGGTAATGTGTTGCTACATATCACTAGCCAGGAAGAGGATCAGGACTCAATTCCACTGTATGCACAACTCTTCTGTACAACCATAAAGTTGGGGGTGAAAACTATCACAAGTGTACTATAAGTCAGGGACCATTACTACTTGAAATCTCATACGTTTCACAATAGTTGGCTACTAGACCAGGGCTATGATGGTGAAAGACTGCAAGGCATCCGGTTGAAGGATCTGGCTCTTCCAAGGCTCCTGTGCTCCAGAATAGGCTTTTCATCTCCTCCTGTTGGGAATAGAACTGTGTTTGGGGGACAGATAAAGGCTTGGAAAGAAGTACATCTTTGGAATTACAATTGTATCAATCACCAGTTGACAGAATTTAATAGGATACCACTAATGAGCAGCGGCCATAACAGTGATTCTAAAGCCAGTGCCATTACCACTTGTCTGTGAGAGGGACCAATCAATCGGTTGGAGTAATCTTAAAAACATCTTCAGCTTTCCACCAGAAGGGATGAATTATGTTGGTTATCTCTGAGGAAAAAATTTTTTTACAGCTTAATTAAACAAACATTTAAATCATCCTTTAAAATGTGCTGGATGATTGTGCTTACACTAGCCTTCTTTTTATATATCCCAGGGGATGTCTTCAGATGTGTGCATAAATCACTCAATAAGCAAGTGTGTATGGAAAGCTTAGTGTTCGCTCCACATGGAGGCTGAGTTATTAGCAGAAGTCCCTTGGTAGGAAAGATTATACACTGAGGGTGATGCCTTTCCACTTGTACCTCTATAGGCTGGTAGCCAAGCACACAAGGATTCTCCACAGAAGGAAGACAACCAAAAACTGCAAAAGACAAGGGACAGACATCAGAAGGTATTTACGGGGCCTTCCTTGCTATTGCAAATTGCTTTAAGTACCATGTGCTTTTGAAGGCTTGGTGAACAGAAATGTTTTGATTCTTAAAAATAAAAAGTGGAAAAACTGACAGTGCTTTACAAACAAAGGATGAATTCTGGGTTTGTTCTATGGAGGTGGCTCCTTCCAGCCACAACTTTTATGTATGTAACCCAACAGTGGCCCACAGTTGGTGATAGCAGTTCACAAAGAAGACAATGACACACACAGGAACACAAAACACAACCAAACTCACATAGTAACCAAGGATCTATGAAGTTACAGATGGCATCCAGAGAAGATTCCAATGCTTTGAATGAAGCAGGCATTATGAGACTGGTCTAAAAGTCTGTACGTACGTGTGTGAAGCATTCCACACACTTTGAGTAATAGAAAACAGTGGGGGTGGGGGTGGGAGTGCAGAACCTCCTAACTTCCTAATGGTGGAATTTCACAATTTAAGATCTGTAGCCTGACAGCTAAAACAATTTGGGGTTGTGATCTGATGGTCAAACCTGCTTTTGATAAGCAGGCTCAGACAGTGGAGCATATAGGCAATTAAAAGGAGGGAGAGAAGCAAAGCATTGTGCTTTTAATTGTGTAGATACTGAGGACAGTGTAGCACTCAGTGCTGTAGGGAAACAGGTGCAAAGCTGTGAGACCTGCTGTGAGACCCTTGCTGTGCTGAGTGCCTACTTTGCCTCTACATCCTCAGCTCCTCTCGAGGATTCAGTTCGTTTTGCATGGGCCATGTGCCAGAAAATGGAGAGACCATGCCAGGCCAAGGGTTTATCCTAACTCATCACAGTGTGCAGGAGATTTCCGATTTCCCTTGACTATGACTGGTGTTTACCATGAACAGAGGAGGCCTTAGATTTGCTCAGTGATGCTAAGGCCGAGTTTGCCGTTCAGTGTAGATTGTTCATTGCTTTGAAATAGTCTGTTCTTTTAATTAATTACCTTTCAGGTAAATTTCCTTTTTGTCTCTCTGTATTTTATCTAATATTTCCTGCACCCCATTGTTCTTGGTGTTCCTGTGGCACTTTCTCTGTCTATTGACTTAGTTTTTAACCACTCTGTGTCGCTGATTTAAAATATATTTGTAGTGATAGAAGTGGCTAGCTTTCCTCTTACCCCATTCCGTGGTCTCTTTTCATTTGTGGATTGGTACGTTCTCATTTTCTGTGGTTGGCAGTTCATTTGCACATATTTGTACTCTCACCACGTAACTGACATTCCATTCACAGTATTCTCTTTATTTTTATGATCTCTGGCTGCATTTCCTCTGTTGTGGTTATTAATCATTTCCTTCCCCTCCCCTCCCGAATTATGAAGATTTACGGCTCTCCTATTTCTGTTTTTAATCTTCTGTGCCGCCTTTGCTTGTCTCTTCAGATCTGAGGATGCATGCATCTCTCTGGCTTTCTATCCGTGTTTATCCCCCTGTTTCTCTGCGGTTCACCATTCCCAGGACATCTATCAAGTGGATTCCAGATGCACAGGGCCACATCTCCATACATATACATCTCCATTGTTTCCTTTGCATCTTCCCTTTGCATCTCATTCTGAAGAAGGTCCTGGATCGTCCCACCGACTATATTCTCTCAGAACTCTCCACTGTGCTTATCTGACACCTGGATTGAATTCATTCGCTTACCAAAACTGCCCATTTGCCTTATCATAGCAATGGTTTGTTTTATGAGTCTAATATTCTCATCTCTCTATTGATGGTGGCTACACAATTGTTAAAGATTTCTACTTATTGTAACAACTCCATTATCCCCGATTTGATCCCCTATGCATTTGTTTCTTAATATGGCGATTCTTGCTTATGTTTGTCCAGACATGCCGACACCCAAGATAAGTGGCCACTATCCTTATGTGGGGTGTCTTGTTCCATGGTCACAGGTACCTGGCATACTGTCCTGTTTTCTCTGAGCTCATTCTCTCCTCCTTTGTTCACTGCTCCTGACTGAGGAAAGAACCCACAACACAATGCCCTGGCTCTTGTCCTCCAGCTGGTGCCCTCAGCGGAGACTGCAGTCTTCCCATATGAAGCCCCTCCTCGTTCGGAGGCATGGTTAACCCAGCTCTAGTGTATTCTGTTCCTAGGGGCTTCCATGTAACAGACCCTGTTCTCTTCACATTTTTTGTCTTTCCTAAAGTCCCTCATAGGTCGGTCGGCTGTACTTCCTGAGTTTTCCATGGTTATTCGTTTAATTTAAAAAGCGGAAAGGTAACAAAGAAAACCAGAAAACATTTAAGCAGTTAGGAGGCAAAACAGTTTACGGAGGCCATAAAAAAAGGAGGACTGCACTGGCGTCTTATGGGAAATGCATGCAGAGCTGTTCACAGAGAAAGGAAATTATAACTTCTAAATCCATTTAATATGAAAGGAAAAAGGCATGAATTCTGCACCAAGGAATTTACAGCAGCAACCGTAAGTGAAACTAAAGGAAGTAATTAAGATAAAAACAGAAATTAATAACTTAATAATTAGAAACTTTGCAAAGCTGCTGTTTTGATACTCCAGCCGCATATTCTGAGATAAAGTCAAGGCATGAAGGAATCTGCAGTAAGCTGGAACCGGGATCAGGGAGATTAAGCCTACCAATACAAATACACAGCATTAGGACTGAGAGCCCCGGGATGGAGCCGTGGGAGGATTACGGCTACAGGTAGACAATGCTGATAAGTGAAAATCTATGTGAAGGGTGTAACTCACTAGGAAAAAATAAAAAGACAGAGTTAAAAACTCACAAAGACCATTGAAAACATCTTGATTTGGAAAGTTTTCTAAGAGTTCCTTGTTTTCCAACAGAGAAGCTTAATTTTAGAAGTAAATTCTTTGGAAGTTTTACAAGGCAGATTAATACTTTTTTCCTAGTGCTTAGAAACTGTTTCAGATCAAGGAAAAGGATTAAACATTTTTTGTTTTCTTTTAGCTATTGTTTAATGCCTGTAAGTATGTGTGTATACACACTCACACACACACATACGCACACACATAAACAGACACACACTAACACATACACAGAGAGAGAGAGAGAAGAGGGAGAGAGAGAGAGAAGAGGGAGAGAGAGAGAGAGAGAGAGAGGTATAGATTGTTTAGATGTTTCAAAAGATTAAGATTTAATATTGGAAAGAAGATTGAAGTAGAATTTTTTCACTTAAATAATATTTTATCAAGACAAATGACTTTATTCTAAGAATGCAAAGATAACTAGCTAAATTGGAATTTTTTTTATATTTCATTTTTGCTATTGGAAAAACTACCAAGAGAAAATATATTTGGCCATCTTTTAAGTTGCAGGAAAAAATGATAGATTTTTTAAATACTGTCAATTATACAGAATTTTAGTAAACTATAGTAAAAAGATATTCTTAGCATACATAAAACTTTCCAAAATAAAACCCCAATGTATCCATTATTAGTGCCAAAATAACATAAATAAACAATATAAAGATGCTTACAGTCTCTACCATATAAACCAAGATCACTCTGGAGATTCTGACACAGGGTTCCTCAAAGCTGTTTGGTAGAAAACTGTTAATATTGCATGGTACAAGCTTTGAGAATTACTTTAGCCACCTTGATAAGGCAAGAAATGAAAATTTAATTATTGGAAGTAAGCTACTATTTGTGGATGACAGCAATTCACCTACACAACTCAAGAGAGTTTGTTGAAGCATAAGTCAGATTGAAATCTACATGAGAGTTAGTTGGCTATAACAGATTTATCAAGATTTATCACTCTTTCAAATCCCAGTGAAAATTGATTAGAAAATGTAGTAAGGTTAAAAAGGACCCCGTGAACTTAACTGTGTTAAAAAAATCATTAAGTATCTTAAAATAACAAACAAACCAAAGCATAATTTCTTTTTATCCATAAAACTCTATCTGAATAAACAGAGGTGGTGGTGTCTCTGGGTGGAAAAATCCAACATTGTAGTAACTACTGTTGTATCCAAAATAATTTGCAAGTTTAATTCCAGTGAAATCTAAGATACTTTAAAAAATCCTCTAAAATTCTCAACTCTGAGAATAATGGAGAAATTAAGAGAGAAGCTTCACAAAACTATTACTACTGATTTATATGTTTGCTGAGGCAGAAACTTATAGCAGTGTTTACAATATGGTGTAGACAAACTGGATGCTTTTGCTGCTGCCAGGAGGAAGTGAGAGTCTCTTGGGCACTATGAATTTTTTAAAGAAGCAAAAGTTGTAAATGGTATTTGTTTATATCTATCTATCTATCTATCTATCTATCTATCTCTCTATCTATCTATCTATCTATCTATCTATCTATCTATCTATCTATCTCTATCATCTATCTTTTTATCTATCTGTCTAATCTACCTACCTACCTATCTACCTACCTACCTATCTATTTTTGACAGACTGCTATACTATGAAATAAATAGCCTAGGAGAGCCTACTGAGCACTGGAATGAAAAACCTGTAACAGCATCATGCCTGGCAAAGATTTGTTATGAGGAAAATAATCAGTGCTGTCTTAGTTAAGGTTTTACTGCTGTGAATAGACACCATGACTAAGGCAAGTCTTATAAAAGACAACATAAATTTGGGGCTGGCTTCAAAAACAGCTAAGGTTCTAAGGTTCAGTCCATTATCAACAAGACAGGAGCATGGCAGCATCCAGGCAGACATGGTGCAGGAGGAGCTGAGAGTTCTACATCTTCATCTGAAGGCTGCTAGCAGAATACTGACTCCCAGGCAGCTAGGATGAGGGTCTTAAAGCCCACTCTCACAGTGACATACATACTCCAACAGGGCCACATGTACTCCAACAAGGCCACACCTACCAATTGTGCCACTCCCTGGACCAAGCATATATAAACCATCACAGATGCCCACAAGAAGTATGCACACATTTATTTTTCTAATGATTAATGAAAATTTGAAATGATTTGTACCCTGGTAGAAGGCTGGAGGATTCTGGAAGTCCATATGGTAGTTGCCAGCATATTTTAATGGCAGGACTATGTTCACATTTGTGAAAATGAAAACACAGATTAAAAATAGAATGCAGACAGATTTTTTAAACCCACCTCCTGTTACTTAGCCTTATGTAGATTGCTTCTGACCCCAGCCTTGTGTGTTGTGTTTGATGGTGCTGGTATTTGCCTGGTGACTTTCTGTTAGGATCAAATGAGAGGAAGCATGTCAAGAGTTGATCCTAATGCCTGGCACACACTAAGCCTGATAGTGTGACCCAGGGTGATAAGCAGTAATCTGCTGTGCCCTTAATCAGGAAGAAAATGCAGGGACTTGTTAAAGGGACATGTCTCTGGGTGGGGAGTCTTCTAATTGTTTTCCTTTATACTTTTTGTAGTTTCTTACATTCTCTACTGTAATCAAACCTTGAGCAAAAGAAAAGCTTTTCTTCTTTGTTTTTGTTCATTTATTTATTTTTTAAAGAGAGTTGAGAGTTGATGTCAAATGTTTCTAGGTGAAGGACAGAGAATGGTGAAATCAAAGATGGTGGAGCTGGACTCCATTTGTTAATGTTGACACTAAACGAAAGCACTCACGGGCACTAGTTAAGGGGAACTTGGACATACTGTGTAGCATTTTCCTTAAGCGTTCCATCTCATTGTATCATTTTCTTGACTCTCCCATTTCACCCCTCAGCGTTTTTTTCCTTATATTTGGTTGAGTGCCTCATTCTCTCCCAGAATCCTTTAACCTTTTCTGTCATTCTTGCTGTCCAAGGTCATCTCTGTCCTTCAACTGAGGTACCCCTTCTGGTAGGGAGCTTTGGAACCAGACCCCCTTTAGACTCTACCAGTCCCCTTTAGATTCTCCCATCCTCTCAAAGTCTTTCACAGCAAATATTAAAAGGCAGCACTTCTTTTCCTGTCCTGGCCTCGGCTCTTCTGCTTCCACTGTGCTTTGCCTCCAGTTGAGCTGAGAGAACATCCTCTCCTGGGAGAAATTCATCCCACCAGGCGTCGGCACTTAAATGTTTACATGAAGCAGTCAGGATGAACTGTGTCTGTACACGCCACAGTTAGAATCGGACATGATTTCAAAACCGCCCTATCTTCATTTTCAATTAGTGCACTCCGGAGTTGCTTGAGAGCGGGTCTTTTGCTCTAACCTCATCCCTTCTCAAAGCTTCCAAAGCTTTGCACACACTTGAATGTGATACCAGGGCTCCTTTGATAGTGTAGGACACTGGAAAATAAATAGTGGCCCAGAGCTGATCTTATCTATATCAGGAAATGCCCTCCCTAAATCCTGCGGAAGACTAGGCTCCCAGTACGAATCCCTGGAGGTGTATAGCAGCTCTCCAGTAAACCATGCTTAGCCAGATGGGCCTTTGTTTGCAAGGGATTCCTCACTGGCAATAGGCTACCAGACCAGTGTTTACACTTTCCATTCTTGACACCTCAAGTTGGTGTCTTCCCATTTCCTGGAAGTGCTCTCATTGCCTGGAGCATTCCATGCCTGGAGAAGATCCAGCCCCTCTTCTTGGAGAGCTTTTATGGATATAATTAAAAGCATTGAATATTCATTTCTCATGTTTGCCTTTCTTGCTTCTTCTTTCTATGTTATTGTTGGGACTTATGTTCAACAGTGCATTTCCTTTTGCTTCGTTTCCTGGTTCTTTCTAGGTCTGCTTCCATTTTAAAAGGCTGTTTCCTTTGGGAAGAGCAACACTGAACTTGCATTTGCACAGATCCAGGTGTCTGGGGAGAGACTGGTACCTAACATATATACACCGAGTGAGCCAAGGATTGAGAGTCTGGTGTGTTGGGCATCGTAGCATCTTTGCTTTTCTTTGTGTTACAGTCTCAGTCACTGGGACCAGAACAATTTATTTTGTATGTACCCAACTAGATGTTGCCCTTTCATGAGAGAACCCAAGGAGACAAGCTACGGATATGCTTATGAGGCATGCAGACACATCCTCGGCGGCTGTCAGTTCAGCAGAACAAATTAATTAGTTGAAATTATCTTTCTTGATACCAAAGAAAAATCGGCCTCTCTTTGGAATACACTATGCTGATGATCAGAAAATAATCCTGACAGCAGTGGTACCAGCCACTCTCTCCCCCTTCTGCCATCTGGAGCTATGTTCTTGCATGGTGATGGCTCATCAGCTCCCTCTCCCCTCTTCCTCACCCCCATCTTTGCCTCTTCAAGAAGATAGACATGTCTCCGACTTTCCCGCTTCCTTCCTTCTCCCTTTCAGCCCTAAGTTTCCCAATATTCTCATTTCCTATCTTAGTACCTCTAAAGGTTAAAAACTATATTAGAATCTTTTTAAAATTATTTTAATATATTTTAATTAAAGTGGAATTACATCTTTAAACAAAGAAAAAATTAAGAAAGCAGAAGTAGCCTTTTGCATGAGTTAAAAATTCCTGTAGTTGGTATAAGTAATATGTGCATAGATAGATCATAAAATCCAAAGTGTGTCAGATATTAAAGCTTTCTTTATCTACCATCCAAGCCCTCTACCAACAGCAATGAGCATTTTTACAAGATATTTTAAGTATGATAGATGCAAGCATTCTCACCACTCACATGGTAGCTCACAGCTGTCTGTAGCTCCAGTTCTAAGGACTCTAGCAAATTTTTCTGACTACTACAAGTACCAGATACACACACGGCAATATATATACATATATACATATACATATACATATACATATACATATACATATACATATACATATATATTGCATATACATTTGCATATATATATGCAAAATGGTCATGCAAATAAAATTTAAAAATCTAAACATTAAAATGGCTATTTGTATATAGTTTCTATTTTATGTATGGAGATTAAGAAAGCAGCTCTAGGCTTTTATTTTTGGTGTTTTATATATGTATATGAATGCATGAATATGTAGCATGTGTGCCTATGTGCATAGACATTCGCATGTGTTATAGACACACATACATGCAGTGTCTGTATATGTGCATATTTATAGAGGTTGATGGTGAACATCTTCCCCTATCACTTTAATACTTTAAGTACTTGAGGTAGGGTCTGTCGCTGAATTTAGGAGCCACCACTGCCCTGGGCCTTTAGATGCTGGGATTATAAGTAGGCTACTATGTCCACCCAACTTTTATGTGAATTCTCATCCTTCCATGGTAAGGGCCTTATCCACCCCAGTCTCTGCTCTGGCTTTAAATCAATCAATGTATCTTATAGCTTTCCCTCTCCCAAGCTGTATCTTAATTCTCTGAAACAGTTTCATAAAGTTCCTTTATGTGGACGATCTACCTTATTTATTGTTCCTCATTGATAGACATTAAGAGTTGCTCCTTGGCCAGGCAGTGGTGGCGCACGCCTCTAATCCTACCACTTGGGAGGCAGAGGCAGGCAGATTTCTGAGTTCAAGGCCAGCCTGGTCTACAGAGTGAGTTCCAGGACAGCCAGGACTACACAGAGAAACCTTGTCTCGAAAAACCAAAAAAAAAAAAAAAAAAGAGTTGCTCCTTAACATTAAATTTTGGACACAGTTGGAAACATCTGTATCCACATCCTATTCATCCTCAGACCCTTTTACAGAAGACAGGTATATTTTATTTCTTAGTGATTACTGCTATATTGTGCTCCAGAAATGAACTTTTGGTCTACCAAATTGAATGTCACCAATTCTGTCAGAGTTTTCTAAGTTTTGCCAATATGGTAGAAACATTTTATCTCATTGTTTTGATTCCTATTTCTCTGAGTAAAGATAAGAACAGCCTTGAGCTGACAGACAGCCCTGACTTTTTCTGTACACTGTATATTCTTAGCCATTGGTCTTCTCCAAGGTGTTCCCTTTTCCTTGCTAGTTGATGCAAGTCTTCAGACATTTTCTCAGGCCTCAGCCTAAAACAGTCATCAAAGCCACAGTGTCTCAGATCACTTTTAGTGTCTTCTGCATACAATTGGACTGCATACTATTCTCACTTGGCCACAAGCTTTCTCTAGAACAGGAACTGTGATAGAGCAAGGAGCTCATTTGTGCCACTGAAGAACCATCAAATCCATCTGAGCCCAGCTCACCTCAAGGCCCTCAAATAGTTTGTTCAATGAATGAACAGAACACATCAAATTAGCTCTTAAGTATTTATTTGTTCTTATTTTACTTATTTTAAACCTAGCTTATGGTATTTCATCAAAATAGGAGTGATGGATCTTCAGCTAGCTGAATTTATCAGTGTTCTTCTTATATGACTTTCCTTGCTATGTTTATAAATTTACCCATACCTCCTTTGAAAATGTTTGTGATTTTGCGTTTTTAGGCTCAAATCTTTTAGACTTCTATACAGTTTATTTGTATTTATTAAGTGACTGATGGACCTAGGTTTGATTGTTCTCTTAGATGTTCAGCCCATCATTCAACTGTCCCATGGAGAGGCACAGCACAAGTCTACCGTGACCACATTTCCACACGTATTGGGTCTCTTGCCAGACATGAGCTGTTTACATCACCAAGTTTCAGGGTATATTTTAATGTCTGGTAGATCTAGATCTTTCTCATTTATTTTCTTTCACTTTTTTTTGGTGGCTATGATTACAGTCTTGGATTTTTTTTTCCCCTAATAAGTTCCTCAACAATTTTGCTTATATCTGGTCTCTTTCTTCTCATTTCCTGCACAAACAGATAAAACATCTTTTTCTGATACTATAAGTTTACAAGAACAAGAACAACAACAGCGGCAGCAACAAAAATAGATAAGGGGATTACAGCCAAAGGGGAAGAAAATATGTCATATTTATTTATTTACTTACTTTTTTTAGGCACAATTCAACCCAGAATCTCAGTCATATGAGGGTCACACTTCAAGATTCTTAGCAAAAATTGTGTAGCTGGAGAGTAGATGGCAAATGATAACAGACCGAGCAAAACAGAAGAAAGCAGAACTCATATGAAAGAAGAAGCAAACACAAACTGATAAAAGTGCAGGACATGGAGGCACATGGCACCTCCGGAGGCTGGAGTTGAAAGATCCCTAGTTATACAGTGCAAAGTGGTCACCCCTGAGGTCAGAGGCACAAGTGGCACTAGACAGACTCAGCAGGTCATATTCATACATTTATAGATATGTATACAACAATGGCAATCTGGGGATTTGAGAAGGGGAGCAAGGAGCTATCAGAAAAAGGGACATGGCAGGCATGGAGTGAAGTATGGAGGGAGAAGTGATGCAGTTAGATTGTAATTAAAATTTAAAATTGTAAACAAAACTTAAAAAGAGGCTGAATTGGAAACCTTAGTGAAGAGCTGCAGGAGCCCCGATTCTCCCTGTTGCCACACCGAATGTGGAGAGAAGTGTTTAAGAATGCTAGTGGGCTGTAGAAGGAGGAACGCGAGTTGGCTGTACATGGAGGGGTGTGGGGATCGGTGTGAGGATAGTTATACATACATAAATTTCATTTCATAATAGGAAATAAAGTGAATGTATGAAAAATTCATGAGTAGAATATGAACGCCTTTCATGGAGGTAATTTAAACTGTAACATGGACACCAGAAGAGTTGAATTAGGTACAGACACAAAGGAAGGGGCCACAGCTAGTAGGCTTTAGAATAAGCCTGGGAAGTGCTAGTAAATGCTTCTGATGCTTTGACTTGTTCTTTGAAACAGGTCTTAATAAGTAGCCTAGGCTAGCCTCAAACTTAGTCTCAGGCCACAACCTTCCAAGGGCTAAAGGCACAGCCCTGTGCCACTATACTTGGCTAATTGATAGAGTGTTAAAAAACTGTGTGTGTGTGTGTTTGTGTGTGTGTGTTTCTATGTGTGTGTATTTATGTATGTTTGTATGTGTGTATATGTGTGTGTGTATTTGTGTATGTTTGTATGTGTGTATATGTGTGTGTGTGTGTGTGTGTGTGTGTGTGTGTATTAAAGTCATAAAGCAGAAGGGGAAGGATAATGTTCAGGGGTCGAACACCCACATATCCATGGCTCTGGCTTGGTTCCCAGGAGAAAAATGTGTGATTAAAAGATTAAAAGAAATAGAGACTTTATGTCATTGTAGAAAAGTGAGAACTCCAGAACTAGGCTTGACATTCAGGTTCTTGGAAAGTGTTGAATGGGTAAATAGTATGCATATTTTTGTAAAAAAAATCTCAATTTTCACTTACTCGCATTGTGTTAAGAGTGAGGATGAACCAGTGTTCTGTAGAGTCTGGGAAGCAATAGATTTAGAGTATACTGAGTAAGAAACAAGTGTTTTTTATTTTTTATTTATTTTTTATTTTGTGATGACCTTAGAAGGAAGCTTAAAAGAAAAAGTCAATATGAATTTCCAGTTTATTTTAGGCTTTTCCCCAGGAAGTGTGGTGGTTCTAAAGCACGAGCCATGAGCATGACCATTCAATGGTATGGACTTATCCGGACATGACAATATAGTACCTACCAGAAAAATCTCATTAGCTCCAGGGCTGGAGCTACTTGGGCCTAGAAGTTTTCTTTCTTCTGCTTTTGTCTGTCTTTGAGAATAAGATTAAAACTTGGTCTGCCTGAAGGTGGATGACAGGTATTCAGGAAATCCTGGCACTTAGTTTTCCCGGTGGTATAAGCCTATAATGGAGTGTCTGTGTCTGCAATAAGTTAGTCTTTCCAAGAAGGCAATCAAATGTTAGAAACTAGAGACTCACAGTTATGTGATGTAGTTGAAACTGAGAACCTCTAGGGAGCCTAAAGTTCTGATAGCAGGAGAAACAACTGTAAAAAAAATAATAGATGTAACTGGTCAATATTAAGGGAGAACGTATTCTCTGGTAAAGGCTGAGAACTCTTTACCAACAGAATTACACTGCAAAATTGAGTTCAATATTTACTTTTAAGTTGCAATGGCTTTTTACTAGGAAAGAAAGGTTATAAAAATGCTAAGAAACGTTATTGTGTGATATTCTTAAAGGAACTAATTTGATTTGCTTTTCTTTGTAAGACGCAGTTGAGTTTGAGTCACATTGTGTTTTCTTCTCTGCATTTTGTACACCTTGGTCTAATTTCTTGACCATATACATTGGCTTTTTAATCTGACAATTTTACACTTGCAGAGCTATTCTGTTAGACTAAGCTGCAATTATTTTTGCTACCTACTTATTGAAGGAAAATAATTTCATGTCCAAATAGATTTAAATAGAAGTTTCAAAAGTGAAATGTTGCACCAGCTAAGGTTAAATGTGTAATTGATTTGGGTGCCTTCTGTACAACCGTGTTAATTGAAAACCATATCTTAAAACTTTTATTGTTCCTAGAATAAATTACTGGAAACTAAAGGACAGCACCAAGAGGAAGAAAGAGCCCAAATCCATCAAGCTGAGCACTGGAGGTATAACTAGCTAATAAAATGAACATCCTTGGTAAAAATCAATTACTTATAAAGTTGTGTGGCACTTGGGGAAAACATTAGAGCAACATTAAATAATGTTCTGGACTCCAAATCAGCCCTAAATCTTTGTTACTGCATTTCAGTTCGTGTGAAATGCAGCGTTTCTATACATATATTCGCCTGTATACATATATATGTACACGCACACATAATATCCAGACATCCTGGATTAAGGACATTTGGGCTTATATGAGAAGGCTGCGTCATGGGGTTGGAGAGATGGATCACTGGTTAAGAGCACTTCCTACTTTTGCAGAGGCCCCAAGTTGAATTCTCATTGCCCACATTCAGCAATGCAACTTCCTGTAACACCTGTTCCGGGGACCCTGACCCCTCACTGGCTTCCAGGCTTACTCCTGTGATGCACGAGTTTAAAGAAAGAAGGCGGAACCATGCTTTCTGTTTATTTAGGCTGCCATTTTGTCCCCTTCCATGCAACAGAGCATCACATCCCTCTGAGGCTGTATGTTATTGTTTGTAAGTGACTTTGGAGTTAGTGGATTGATATAGACAGTTAGACCCCCCAGTGCTTGGGTACAAACACTCAGGAGAAGAACAACTCATTAAAGGTATTTTACATTGACTAATACATCAGGATGGAGAAAAGACTCAAGGTAGAAATTTTTAATAGATTGAGTACTCTTTATTTTCTAGATTATAAGGTAATTACAATGTTCTCCCCTTCCTTTTCCTTCCTCCAGACTCTCCCCTATACTCCTGGTTCGCTTTCAAATCCATGATTCCTTTTCATTAATTGTTATTATGCAAATGTACTTACATATGTGTATATGTATAATATATAATAGGAGTTCTATATGTATATGTGTGTGTGTATATGTATGTGTATATGTATATCTACATATTCCTAGATATAACCTGCCTAGTTGTATAACGTTATTTGTATGTATGTTTTAGGGCTCAGCATTAGGTATTAGAGAACCATTTGGCACGCTCTTCCCTGGGAAGACAGTTTCTCCAAATCTCAGTATTTCTTGGTTGCTTGTAGTTCTTTGTGTAGGAGAGAAGCCTCTTGGACTTTTCTCCATGCACGTTGGCATACCTATTGGAATTGCCCTCCATCAGCTCATGTTTGGACAGTCATGTTGATGATTGTGATGTGGGTGTAAGTTCTGACACTGGTAACCTACACAGTCTCACAGCAAACACGCTGATGTCAGGTGTAAGTATTTCGAGACTCAACATAAATGTTGGAACATTGCTAATAACACTGTATAGACTGTCTTGATTATGCGAGGTTCTTCCTGGGAGGTACCTGGGGGAGTATCTTCTTAGATACAGATGTAAGAGCTTTCATGACTTAAGGAAGCATATTCTCTTTGCAAGTGGATGACTTATGTATTCAGTTACCCCATCACTGAAGTATAGGTTTTATTTAATTTTATTTGCATATTTGTATGTTTAAGGATATTTTTCTTGCATGTATATCTTTCCATCATGTACATGCTTAGTACCTGAAAAGACCAGAAAAGAGCATTGATTCCCCTTGGACTGGAATTACAGATAGTTATGAGGCACCATATGGGTGCTAGAACTCAAACCTGGGTCTTCTGAAGAAACAGCCAGGGCTCTTGACTGTTGGGCCATCTCTCCAGCCCCACTGAAGTATATTTGTGAAATGGAATGATTCCATTGTGTAAATGGGGGACTCTGAAGGATGTGCAGTGGATGTTTCAGTTTTGAGGCTATGCTAACTGCTGGTGGGTGCTGATGTCCTCTGAGTAGCCTATGGTGTGTCTATGGTTCTCACAACACGCTTTTAAAATGGTAAGTGTGATTTTACATGTTTTGCTCTGATTCAGGAAAACATCAAAACCGTATAACATTGATTAGATCATTCTGTTTGATAAGCTGAGGGGAGGAAGAGACTTCATGGTTCCCTAGTTACAAACCAGGCCATGAATTATCTACCAATTTTCATTGGTTTTGCTTACTTTCTCTTTAAAAGACTTTTGGTTAGAAAAGTACTGATATTGTTTTTATAGATATAGTAGTTACTACTAGTAGCTAATTGTTTCTCTATATTAATTATGTTAAAAAGCCTTAAGCATCTTAGAGATGGCAATGTGTCACATTAATAGTCCCATTGCTAATAAATTAATCTTGGATGGGTGCCAACTAAAAGTAAAAGTATTTGGTTAGAGGTGGTAGAAAGGGCTGCTTTATTTGTTACAGGAATCTTGGCCATCATTCTTTAAATTTGTTGTTTATACCACAAAATACATAAATATTGGTGGGACTTGTTTATTTTTTGTACTTAATTTCTCTCTTATTGATTTTGGTGACACGTAGATCCAAATTAAACCCACCAGGAAATCTCTCTGGGTAATAAACTCTGGTAATCAACATTGAAGCAACTAATCAAGGCTTTAGACACATATTTTATGTTCTTGATCAATTTTTGAAAAGAGCTTGCATTTGTATTGCCTGAAAGTTTATAGAGTTTATTCCCATGGTATTCTGAGATAACATCCAGTAGCCTCTTAATGAGCAGAAATAATGGTGTCACTTCTCAGAGCAGCATCACAAGCTGCTCTGTAGGGTGTGCATAGGGTATATCAGCTAGGCGTACCCTGTAGGCAAACATTCACTGGAGTTCAAAAGGCAGCAAGCTTTCTCCTAGTTAGAAGTTGACATAGAAGAGCATTCAACCCTAAATTTATGATAGAAAACTTGTGGGATTCAGTGCAAACTATTCAAGGAGTCCTCCAATGAGCATACAACTGTCCCTGCCCCTGAACCTGCCCGTGTGTAACTATTTGAACAAAAGAAGCACTTAACCCCACAGAAAGATGACAGAACAGTGGTTCAAAGGCTTGAATGAATCCAGACTGTAAGGTGAATGACAGCATGAACTCAAACCATCTCTAAGTAATAGTTCTTAATCCAAATTAACCCTCGGAAAAAACCCAGAGCACAAGTTTGGTAGCAAGAAAATTCACATAGCCTCAAATCAGTCAAAAAAAAAAATGTAACAGAAACCATTCCCCCCTACTTGGATTCATGTTGGAGTTGGAGAGAAACCAACCGTGCACTGCCTTTGTCTTTGCTTGACCCATTTTGCAGTGGACAAGCCAGCTGAGTATCTTGCTAAAGCACCCTGGAGGGCTCAGTCTCATTCCCTCTTAGCTGAGTTTGTGAATAAACCTGTTACCTTGCCTTAGGAAAAGCCAGTCCGAACAGCTGGCACTGAGCTGTGTGCATTTTGTGCACCATATCAGTGGGCTTTTCATGGCTCAGCTTCCGTCCACAGCATTGGATCCAGGGAGCATGTGCCTAGAAGCCTCATTCACTCAATGAGTACATCATCAGGTCACACTCCGCCAAGGCACACTTCCTAAGCAATGGAGTGAATCAGCCCCAGCCACATGCGAAGCACAGCCTGCAAGACAGAAACCAAAGTCAACCGTGAAACTGTGAGACTTTTCAAAATTTTGGTGAATACCATGAGGATGATATCAGAGAGTGGACACCTAGAGGCATAGGTGACCGAAAGCCTCACATACATACAGCTCAGTGACAACTTCATTGTGTGAAGAACCAGGCTCAGGAGACTCAGAGGTAGAGACATTATTAGAATGGCCCCAGGTCAGCAAGACAGCAAGTGCAAAGGCTCTGTTGTGGAAATGAGGGTAGACTTTGAATCCCAAAGTTTAAACTTATTTTGGATGAAGATTAGAGTATGGAAGCCAGCAGGAAAGGTGGGAAGGATGAAATATGAGATTGCATAAGATAGTGACTCTTCTCAGGCCAGTGAGAAGCAAACTATGGGAGAGCTTTCAGCAGAAGAAAGGTGTATTGGTTACTGTTCTAGTGCTATGAAGAGACTCCATGACCACGACAACTTTTACAAAAAAAAACAAAAAAACAAAAAAAAAAACATTGACTAGCTTATACTTTCAGAGGTTCAGTCCATTATTATCATACCAGGAAGAATTATGGCATGCAAGCAGACATGGGTCTGGAGAAGTATTTGAGAGCTACATCCTAGTCTGAAGGCAGAGAGAGGGACACTGGGCTTGGCATGGGCTTTTACACCCTCAAAGCCCACCCTGAGAAACACATTGCCTCCAACAAGGTCATATCTCTTAATCCTTTCAAATAGTGCCACTCTCTGGCTCTTTGGTGACAAAGCAGTATTCAAATATATGAGCCTATGGAGGTCATTCTTATATAAAGCACCACTGAAGGCAAGATGACTTTTCTAAGAATGAGGGTTGTGGTGTGAAGAATGAATGACTGAGTAGGGTGGAGGTGGGGCGTGGAGACAGTAACCCAGAGAAGTGATACTGATGGAGCTGGAATGGTGGCCATAGGCATGAGTGAACTTGGGATGTGTTGATCAGCAAGATCATTAAGACTTCTAGTGGCTTGTATGTGGTGGGAGGGCTCTGGGGAAACAGAGAGAAAGCTCTTTCTTATGACTGACCAAAAGCCTAGATAAAGGGGATGGGGAGGTGGTTCAGCCCTGAGGTATTAGCCATGAAGTCATGAAAACATAGGTTTGGATTCTCAGCACTTGTGTAAAATGCTAGATCCATCTTTGGCCACAGTGATTTGGTGTGACTGGGACAGAGACAAATGGACCACCGGGGGTTAGCCAGTTTTACCAAATTGAGCAGCCCAAAGTTCCATGAGAAACACTGTCCTAAAAAATATTATAGAGAGAAATTGAGGTAAGCACCCAGTGCTGACCTCTGGCCTGCACACATATGTACACTTATAAACATGCACATGCGCGCACACACACACACATAAACACACATTCACACATAAACACATACACACATGAACACACACACATAAACACACA
>NW_021620757.1:346040-360845 GCF_004785775.1 Grammomys surdaster
TCACACATAAACACATACACACATGAACACACACACATAAACACACACATAAACACACATATACTCATACACTCACACATACACACACACACACACACACACACATGTGATACAAGCAGCACCAGTGTGTCCTCAGTCCAGAGCGCCCCTCTATGTGTTGGTCCCAGGGCAGTTCCCACTGATTAGCATTCAAGGCTGAAATTTACTAAGATTCTTCTCAGCAGGCGGGCTGGGAGAGTTTGAGAGCCTTGACTCAGACATGGAGTCCTGTAGTGAGCCAGGCTGTGGCATTTGCATAGGTTTCTAGGGTGAGAGCCTGGAGCTGAGATGCAGCCACTGCCTAGGGGGAATTGACTTGTAGAGAAGCAGCTAATCAGTACTCAACATACTGTTAACATCTTGGCTAACACCGAGTGAGCACAGACAACCTCTATGTCTAGGCCACCCAGCCATTGCTTTCTTGATAATCCCCTGTCTCACAGAGTTGTCACTTGTGACCATCCACCAGGACCCAATTCAGCTTTCGACGACTGAAAAGAAGGCTAATGCTCTCAGTCCCCACCTTTCCCTTCCTTCCACAGTGTGGGCTGAATAGCTCTTTATGCTGGGCGTTGTTTCTGCCCCAAGAACATTCTAGTCTATGTCACTCATTGCTGTTTATCCAGCTTCCGAGTCCCCATCTCAAATCAGCCGTGCATAGGTAACTTAGAGGATGGCTTTGAAGTGGCCATAATACAACTATTTAGAATAACGATTAATTATCCAGGTAGCCACCTATAGAAATGGTCAGCCCATCAGTTCTGAGTCTATCTATGGCTTTAACAAACTGAACTGAAAATACTCAGGAAAAAATATAGACGCTGTGTCTATAGCTAATGTGCTGTGGCAATTTTCCTGCATTATTCCTTAAAGACTACAGTGTATTAAGTGCTTTCATGAAGCACTGACACCGTATCAAATATTATAAGTAATCCACAGACCACTTAGGGCATACAGGAAGATCTGCGAAGTGTGGTAGTGCTTTGTCATTTTACAGAAGAGATGTGAGCATCAGTGTCCTTTGGTACCCACAGGCAGCCCTAAAGTCAACCACTCATGGATACCGAACGAGAACTTGTTAGAGCATCACTGGGCTGGCAGCCCTTATCCTGACCTCTGTGAAAATAATTGTCTTATTAATTCACATTTAATTTTTGAACTTGGTGGCTGCAAGCATGACAGAAATCAGAGAAAGGTGTATTTATTCTGTCTTTTGAGACTTCAACTTCTCTTCTCTCCCCGCCGCCTGCTCCTTTTCCTTCTGCCTTCCCCCCATGTGATCCTCTTCCGGATGACTGAGGGTACAGTAGAGCTTTAGCAGGCCACTTACTGTCTTGCAACAGCACTGCCACAGAGCTTTCCACTCCCCACAACCCCGTTTAGTTCTCTCTGGTTCTCCCATCTCTCCTTAGCCTGTCTCATTCCTCGGGTGACCAGAGACTTGCTAAGAGGATGGAGACTTTAGCAAGTGAAACTCTCATGTTGAGAATTGATGCCCTTTCACCTTGAGCCACACCTGTACCAGCCTCAGGAAGGGACTGTTACCAGAGCCCATATGTCACCAGACAGATATCTATAGATCTCCTCTAAGCCGAAGGGAAGAAGTGATCTCCACACCAGTTTGTGCAGCATATTCGGTTCTCAAAAATCTTTTAGCCCTGCAGCAAGCCTGCTACTTATGCACATTTTTCATTGTTCTAAAGGGTAAATAATGCTTTTCTGGACCGACTCCAAGGCAAAAGTCAACCAGGTGGCCTCGAGCAGTCTGGAGGCCGTTGGAATATGAATAGTGCCGACAGCTGGGTGAGTATTTTCTTTTCTCTTAAAAAAACAAAACAAAACTCCAAGTCAAAAATAAAAATAAGTATGTATTTGAAAGTATATTGTAAATTTCCCCCATCTTCCTCTTCCTCCTCTTCCACATCATCATCATCATCATCACTGTGTGCTGTGACGGACAGACAAAGTAATTAATATAAATTCAACAGGGAAGAGAGAGTGGAGGTAAGGGTGAGGGAAGGAGAAGGGAAGAAACAGAGAGTGGAGGAAAGTGAAGAAGGGGGAGGGGCATTTCAGTTTGGACCAGTTTAAACAACAACAACAACAGAAAAAAAGACCCCTGCCTTTTGTTCTTAACCTGTGCCTGACTCTGAAAGCTTTTGATCACCTTTTACCCAGACCCAAAACAAAAACAAATGAATATTTTCCCCTCAGGAGAATTTGAAGTGAAATGTGGTTAGGAAAACATTGAGCATTCTTCTCTAGGAGTGAGTCCTCCCTGTGAACCCAGCACATCAAAGAAACGAGGACTTAACTTTTCACTACAATATGATTTAAAAAAAAATTACTATAGCCAAAGGTACTTTTGGAAGATGAAATGCCCTTACATATTTTATAGTGAAGAAAAACCCTTGAAACTCTACATGTTTAATGTGTTTTTGTGTGCAATATATCCTTGAACCAACAACCAAACCTCAAAACGTGTGTGACTACAGTGTGTGCAGAGTCAGAACTAATCACAGTGTGTTTTGCAACTTAAGTAAATCCCAAGTGAATGAGAACTTAAAAGTATTTGTGTGTGTGTGTGTTTGTATATATATATATATATATATATATATATATATACATACATGTATATTTTGAATGGAGAGATCCAATAGGTATTTTTAAATCATCAAAATCTAACAAAATAATCAAGTGCTGGGCTGGTGAGGTGGCTCAGTGGATAAAGGTATTTGTCATCGACCCTGATAACCTGAGTTTGACCCCTGAGGCCCACATTGGGGGAGGAAAGAGTGTTCTCCTACAAGGTATCAGCTGGCCTTTACTTGTATCTACATGCATGCTGTGGTGTGCCCTGCCTCCAAATAAATAAATAAATAAATAAATAAATAAATAAATAAATATAATAAAACACACACAGAGAACATCAAGTACCTTTTAATCCAGAAACTACAAAATAAATAACGTAATAATAATTGAAGAGCAGAGGCTCCTTGTGGATAAATCATCATGTTAGCAGTCTTCTAGGCATGACTCCCCAGAAGGCAGCTAGAAGTTAAACTTGATAGATATTATTAAAATATACATGTTGAAGGTAATTGACCATAAGCACATTTGTAAAGAATGTATCTTGGATGTATCTCTTTTATTCAAAATGCATATTGATTCATTCTGCTATGACAGTCAGAATCACATGAAAGAGAGTGGACACTTTGATACTTAGCATCTGCATTGTGTGAGGTGATACACAAGGTGCCAATTCATTCATGCGATTGTGTGAGTAGGAGTCATAAGGAAACATACTTGGAAATCAAAATTTGTTCAGGACTAAATTTACTATTGACTTTCCATTTCTCCACTACTTAACAGCTTCTAACATCTAGGAAGCTCCTGGGAAAGTATCCAGGATCCAGGGGAAGACAGGGGAATGTGTGAGTGCATAGCAAATGGGATTGAGCTAAGGGACTGACTCTTGGCTAGCCAGCTTCCCAGTGACTATTGGTGAACCTTGAAGAGGGGATCGCAGATTATTTCTGAGACTCAAAAGGTCAAAGAGAAGACCACCATGTTCTTATGACATCTGGTGACAATGATTGGGTCAACGTTTTTGTAGGAGGACAGGCACATCAAAATCCAAGGTGGTTCTTGACTCTTCTCTTGTTTGAAAGAACCAACGATGAGGATTTCCTCAGATTCCTGTCTTGATCCCTACTCACCTACAAGCATCTGCCTCGATGAATTATGGGCCATTCCCTCTTTCACCCAATCAGACACTTTGTTCTACTAATACCGTTCTCTCCTGAATTACCAAACAGTCCATCAAAGTAGAAAATTCCAGCATAATATGAACAAACATGAAGTCTACTGATAATTTGTTGTCTCTGACTTAATTTCTTCTTTTTTGAAAGGCAATCTCTTCTTACCTCAGACTGGGGTGGAATTCTCAATCATCCTGTGTTGTCTTAGTGTTTAGGGTTATAGGTATACACCATCATGTCTGCCTATTTTTTATGTAAGTCCACCCTACCAGTGGGGTTTTGTTTGTTTGTTTGTCTTTTAAGAGCTTTTCATTGACAATGCCCACAGTGGGAACAAGCCATGATTACTTTCCAATTCTTATCTCTGGCCTCTCAGAACTTGTCAAGGTAAATCTTTTCCCCATTTGAAATAGTTTCTTTGCAGGCTGCTAAAACACTCTACTATCCTGAAATTCTGGATATCTCAGTAGCCATTTCTTTCGATTATCCTTTCCCAGATCTCTCTGTTCCATGGGGAAGAGACATCCCTGTCTTTACTTCATTCCTACCTTGGTGGCCTTGTTCTGTCTAAACAAATTAAGTACCTTCTATGTGCTTACTATATTTCTATTCTCAGCCTAATCCTCTTCCTCCAGATCTGCACATCTGGTTGTCTCCTAGGTATATAATGAATGTGTCAACCTCCATGTCTACAATTTACTTTTAACTACCAGGAGCCAAATCATTCCCAGTACCTCCCCTGCAGTCCTCCTCTGTCCAGCTTCTCCCATGTGTTTCCAATTCCTGACAATCATTTACCTGCATTGTTTTCTTCTGTTTACAATTGCATGTCTGGAATCTGTTCTCAGTATGAGAGCAACAGAGGTCATCTCTTGTCAATTTTCTCTTTTAAACCCTTCAGGGGCTCAGAGAATTCCCTCTGTCACTAGGAGTAAGAGCGAGGATCCTCTGTGTGGCCTCACAGAGTACTTCATGAGGTGGACCCTGTTTCACCTCCTGGCTTTTTCCTGTCATGGCTCTATCTGCATCAAGATTCTTGTTGCTGCTTCAGCTTAGGGCCTTTATACATCTTCTTCCTTTATACTCTCCTTTCAAGCAGCTGAGCCATTTATTTTCTTCCAAGAGCTTTCCTGAATCTCAGCATCTTAATAGGATTACGTTGGCTGTTCTTGTTTAGCTCCTCCCACAGCCCACTTTGTTTTCCCACAACAGTCTTCCTGTTCTACTATCCCTTTCTCACACGTCTGTGTATATACATTTGGCTGACTGCTTTCAACCCTTCTGAGCACAGGATGGGCCTCTTGGATTGCTTTGTTTGCTGCTAAATCCCAAACAAGAAACTATGTCTAGAACCTCCTGCACACACAAGAGAGCAAGTCGTTGAGATTTTACATTATGAGCGCAACAAAAGATTTAGGCGAACACTTTGAAATAGAAAAATGATTAGGTATTGAATTTAAAATAGCTGTGTAGGAAGCATTTGCCAAAATAAGAGTGAGACTTGGAATAATGAGCAAAACTAAGATACAATTAAAGATAGCCAGGAGGCTACAGAGAGGGCTCAAGTAAGACTGCTTGCTGCGTGAGCATGAGGACCAATTCCCAGTACCCATAACAAACAAAACAAACAAAGACAACAACAATAACAACAAAACTGGGCCTTCCCAAAGTATGCAAAGCATAAATGAGTGTGGAGTACTCATCCCCACATGGGGCATCTACATCTAAAGGTCAGGGATAGAAAGACTATAATAGCCAGAGGACCAGGAAGACTGCTATGAAACAGTCTCTTCTGGGCATGATAGGGATGTTACACCCATGAATTCCCAACATTGTGATTACCTATAAAAGACCTGCATGAGACCATGTCAGCCAACATTCCAGGACAGGTGGGTGAAGGGCACACGTAGTGCTAGCCCTAGTTGAAGAGCAATAGAGAGACGGTGGCTTCTGAGGAACAAAAAGTCAGATTTCCTCTAAGACAAGCCCCTTGATAGCTCAACCCAAGTACCCACAGGCAATACTAATTGAAATCCATGGTGTGTGTGTGTGTGTGTGTGTAGCCATAATTATAGAGCAGGAAGACATTAATTTGAAAATGGCTATGTTGGGGAACATGGGGAAGATTTGGAGATGGAGTAGTAGATATGATGAAAACATATTATAGTTATGCATGCAATTCTCAAAAAGATACAAAAGGGCCTTCATTCATAAACATACATTTTTTAAAAACTCATAAAAATTTTATAGACCTTTCAAAATATAACCTCATTAAGTTGTATCTATCCCAGAATTATAAACCTGAGGTTCTATTTGTTCTTCTGTTGCTGTGATAAATACTATGACCAAAAACAACTTGGGAAGGAAATGGCTTATTTCATCTTATAGGTTACAGTCTATCATAAAGGAATTTAAGTCAGGAAACCAAGGCAGGAACCAAAGCAGAGATCATATCTTGCTTTCTCTGACTTTGTTTTCTTAGACAGCCTAGGCTCACCTGCCTAGTGATGGTATTACCTACGATAGACTGGCCCCCCTGACACCAATTAGCACTGAAGACTTAATTTAGGATGGCTCACAGTTAGTACCAGCAGGCCAAGCATTTGTGAGATTTGATGTAATCATGTGAGATTTGTGAGAGAAATGGTGAATACATTCTGTGAAGAAATGGACTCTGTAGCAGATGCTCCTGGGACCACTAAAATCTATCTGAAACTAGACACCTTCTTGACACCCTGTTTGAAAATCAGCTCCAGGAGATTCAAGCTTATTAAGAGGGAAAAAAAACATTTTAAATTTCAGAAGAAAATTAAAGATGTTATTTATAAAATTTAGCTAGAGAAGGATTTTATATGACCCAAAATATAAACCAAAAAGGGAAAACAACTATAGTTACAGTAAAATTTACACTACCTGTTTCTCAAATAAGCCCAATCCAGAGTCAGAAGAGAGTGCCAGAAATGAGACTTTTTATTCTGGATGTATTTTATAAATACTAAACAGACTAAAGTTAGCATATAGGGCATATTACAAATAAATCACTTATCTGGACATGAATGGATGGCAACTGAGCTTCCCTAAGGAATGTGAGAGGAAGGCTGTATCCCCAACAATGGGTCTGGGAGGAAACCTAGGGACCAATAGGAAGCCAAAGAAAGAGACAAAAATGAAGAAGGCTGAAAATAGTAAATTTGATAAAATCCATAGAAAGAATAGTTCCTTGAAATGTCATGTAGATTCTTGGTCAGGAGAGCCCAAGTAAGTGTATGTTGGAGTGACAGACAGGACATAATCTTTATTTCTTAAACACTTTCTTATTTTAAATAGTTTGATATTGATTCATATATTTTTAAAACACATTTTTATTTTGTAAAATTCCATACTAGTTTTCACTAGGTACCTAGTGTTGAACATGTTGAAAGTCACTGTAAATTACATGTTCAGTTATAATAACAGTCAAGACTTTATGGATGCTAACATATCTCTACATGCTTTGTCTTCAAGGACAGTTAAGGACTTGCCATGACCTCTTAAGTTTCTTAGAGGGCTAACAAACCAACAATTGTTTGTATCTTGAGTGCTGTGTGACCCAGTATTATGCAAGGCTGATCTGTTGAACACAGAGGAGATAGGGGCTCATCTGTCCATCTATCAACCCCAAGAATCTCTTGGAAGTGACCTTCCTGGTGACTAATCCAGCATGACTCCACTTAATACATTTCCATTCCACTTCCTCTGCCTCACGTTCTGTCCCTGCTATGCTTGTGAAGGGGCCAACATTTATGAACTCTAATATTCGTGACCCATGTTGGCCTGAGTCTAAGAGTACAGCCACTAAGATGTCGTTGGATAAGACATTACATCCTCAGCAAAGACCATGCAGCGAATTAAATGTACTATGACTTAAAAATTAAGCTCATCTCACTGGGACCTCAGTCATTCAAAAACACAAAAGGTTACTTTACCCTGCTGCACTGAGACAGTCTACAGAAATTTCATTTTGGATTGTACACGCTCTGGGTTTAGTTTTGCTGTTGGTGTTAATTTATGTTTTCTTTTTATTTCAGGGTATATGAGAAGTAGTCACTTCCATCTGGCCTTCATCAGCCGACCTTTGAGAACCCTCATGAGATGTGTTTCCTTAATGCAGTTCTATTTGGCATCTGTCTTAATTTCTTAATTTTAACTGCCCACCCACTCAACCGAGCTGTTATGGGTGGCCAGTTTCTCTCTGTCATTAGTGATGTGTAGACCCTCAGAGATGGATTACTGACTCCTGTTTAACCTCTACTGCCAGAAAAATTTTACCTTATTTTTTCCTCATTTGCCCTGCCTTTTATTTTAATGATTAAGTGGAACAATGTTAGTAAAATGGTAAAAAGGGAATCACGTGACATTCAGGGTGGTAAGAGCCTGGGTGCCATAGGGTTGTGTCTCTCTCACTGACTAATTTTTTTCTGTACTAATTCTTATAGCAAGTTTATGAATACTTTGGGGGGTCTTTTTAAATTCCTACTTTTTAAAATCTAGAGTATAAACATGACCAAAAGAAGATCTCTTATACTTTTATAGACAAACTTATAAATAAATTTTGAACTACTTCTGTATAAATGGGTCATTTTTAACATAGTATTTTTGCTAGTAAATTGGGAATTTCACATAATACGTTCAAATCATCCTTACCTCCCAGTCCTTGCAGGTCTGCCCCACTATCCTTGTGACCTCCCTTCAAAAAAATAAAAAATAAAACAAAGTTCAATTTGTGTTGTCTATATAGTCACTGGAGCATGGTCAAACTCTCAGTGACCAGCTCCTTAAAGAAAAGTGAGTCCTTTCCCATTCCATCCCTCCCAGTAGCCTTTTATCTTGGAGAGCTATACTTCAGCATCCTTATCACAATTTTTAAGAGTTCTCTTCGATGCCTTCCTGTCTAGGTTGTTAATATACATGGTGGGGGAGGTTATCACAGAAGCCTTCCGCGTCTGTCTTTCTCAACTGTGAGTCTATAGCCATTGACACCACTGGAGAAGAAGCTTTTTGGACCTTTACAGTCATCAGGAGCATGGATCATGGACCTCCACATGGTTTCTGGCATCAGTATCATCTCTGGTAGCAATACAGAGCACAGACACCAGTCTGGTTCCTGGTTGCAGCCTGGCCTATGGACTTCAACATGGCTAGAGGCAGTAGCACAGATCACTGACATTTGCATGGCTTTTACTGGTAACAGCAATATCATGGACCCTGATGGCCTTAAGTGGCAGTATAGGTCATGGGCATCAACATGGCGGCAGCTCAGGCCTCAGACATCAGCGTGGTTCAGCCTCTCTCCATAGCAGAAGCATCATTCTGTTCTTCCATCCTTCCAACCCCTCCATCACAAATTCATTCATCCCAGTGGCACTGGAAAGTGCAATGGGAGATGTAATGTGTGGTGTGTGTGTGTGTGTGTGTGTGTTTGTGTACATATGTATACACACATGTATGTATGTATGTATGTATGTATGTATGTATGTATGTATTGCCTACAGAGCACTACATGCAAATACTCATTGCCATGAGTCATTGGTCTGGCTCAAGGTTTCTGGTGTCTGAAGCACCATAAACACCAGACCATGGCCGAGACTTTTTTGATCACAGCCATGTTTCAGGTTTTCTATGGCTCCTGGATCTGGCTCTTCAGTACCAGCTCCTCTTTGTGATCCAGTTGCTTGTGGATGAAGTGTGTATTGGGATGACCAACTACAGGTGCTGAGACTGAGTGAACCTAGATGACAGCCCAGGTGGTCAGGCTGCCTCAGCCAGTGTGCTCTTCCAGACAGATGGCCTATTTTTTATTTTTAATAGAAAGTTCTCAAAGAGTCTGATTCTAACACTCATTTTTACAGTCTATATAGATCAGATATAATGAGCAGTCACAACTGGATCTCCCTTTGGTCTTTATACATTTATTAGTATTGTTCCCTGTTCTTCAAAGTGGAAAAAGTTGTTTATTGGAAAGCCAATGCTTTTTATAAGAATTAACACAACTGTAGCCTCCTGTCTGACTTGTACGTATGAGGGAACTTATCTTTTCTGTGTTCTGTGTAACCTAATTTAATAGGCTTTCCTGTTCAGTCTCTGTGACCTTGAACAAGTTCATCATTCCTAGAGTAAAAGACTATTGATCCCTATACTGTGTAGTTCAGCCCCACAACCATCTCTCCATCCTCCATTGTACACTGCATCTAGTCTTTCATAGAGTGAATCTTGGAGGAGTGAAGCTGTTTACATACAGACAGATGATAGACAGATATATAGATAGGTAGGTAGATAGGCAGGTAGATAGGCAGATAAAAAGGTGATAGTTTCTGGGTTGCTAAGCAACCAATAATTCTTTGCAGCATCAAGAGATCATCTGTTTTACCAAATGCTCTCTTAAGATTAATTTTTTAAATTTCTATATTCAGGGAACGTTGGGATTTGAAATCTTGGGCCATGACACTGACTAGGGCAATGGTGTCATGTAGAAAGCTCCATATTGGGTGGGGTGAAGGTGACAAAGAACAGATGGTGTTCTGGCAATTTCTCTAGAATAAAAAAGAAATGCAGACACTTTTCCTCCCTGTTCATGCTAACAGAAGCTATGGGTGCTGTGGATACTGATAGGAAATGTTTGGTCCATTTGAAACCTTTGCGGTTGCCTTATATGAAGAAAACTGAGTCCTTCAGCCCGTGTTGGAAATGCTGCCAAATCAATTGATAATGTAAAATGTCTGTGGTAACAGACATTTTACTGCTGTGGCAAGTAGCCACCTTAGCTACACCTGCCAGCCCAGCTCCCTGGCAGATGTGTTTTGGTGTGTGTGTTCAGTAATGGTATTCCCCACTATGGCGGTAGTCACTGCAGACCCAGGGGTAGGGGGAAGGATGCTTTCCTCTTTTGAAGGTTCTTGGGGATGTTGGCCTGAATCTCCTTCTTCTTTGTTCACATGTCAGGTTCCACTTTTTTTTTTTAAGTGCAGGTATGGAAAATTACAACCTCATAGCCGAAATTCTGAACATGTATGAGTTGCAAGCATTTTCTTAAAGAACGTTTTGAGATATGTAGATGGCAGATACCAGGAAAGGAACACGAATCACTGCCTAAGGGAGTCTACCATTATGTCATACGTATTTAACCAGCCTTGTTGAGCCAATTGGAATTTATTTTGATATGAAGGTAACCCTGCATAGGAAATCTTCAAGTCTCGCCTGTATTTCTATGCTTTGAAGGCACCTTTTTCTTTTTTTAATTCTGGGAAAGAAGCAAATTATTGTAAAATAATTTATGTGCTATAGAAATAAATATTGACAAGTACAGATGAGCAATCAACAAATGGATAATATTTTGGGTTTCATTGCTAGATAGTTGTAATTACACTTTGTTATGTATCCTTCTGGATCCTTTCCAGGATGTATATCAAAGGCTACTGTGTAGATGGTTGGTTGGCTGGGAGTGGGCACCTAGAGTTTGAGCTGGTGGTATAAGAGATGCACAGTAGTGAGGTGACCTAATCCATTCAAGCTGCTTTAAGGAGTTCCTTAGCCTGGGTTGTCTATGAACAATGTATCTATTCTTTATATTACTGGAGGCTAAAAGTCCAAGAGTGCAGAATTCACAGACTCAGTATCTGGGGAGACAGTACTTTCTGGCTGATGGCCTTACTGTCATGTTTTCATGTAGTAGAAGAGGCAAGGAATAGAAAGAAGTATCAGGAGCCTCTTCGGTAAGACAAGGATCTCATTCATACGGGGTCTACCCTGGGACCTGATCGTCTCCTGGAGCTTCCATTTCTTGATGCTTTTACTATAAGGATGGGGATTTGAACAGATGTGTTTGGTGGGACAGTATGTTAGTTCCTTGTCTCAGTGTTGTGATAAATGCTTAGCAAAAGCAGTTCAGGGAAGGAAGGAAGGGAGTGTGACACAGGGTAAATCATCTCATTCCTGATCTGACACAGCATTCGTGCTTATTATTTATTTATTTACTTTTGCATTTCTATTCTAGAGACACATTTGTTATGGTCTCTACATGCTCTGTTTAGGTGGAAAGAAAGCACTGGATTGTCTTACCAGTGCTGCTTACTGAATGAAGGTCTTGGGTGTTCTTGGCAAGTGCTCTAAACCCTGAGCTATGCTTCCATCTCGTGGTTTCTTGAGGCGTGGTTGTGCTGAGTAGTTGAGGCTGGCCTTGCTATATAGTTGAGGCTAGCCTTGCTATGTAGTTGAGGCTGGCCTTGCTATGTAGTTGATGTTGGCCTTGAGCCCATGATGCAACTAGGGCTTCCTCCATTGAGCACTGGGATTGCAGACACATAGAATTTTTTCATTTGGAATGATTTTGCTTTACAAAATACTATGTGAAACCTATAAGTTGGTTGTCTTCCAAAGAAGTATCAGTGGGAAATTATGTTGTCATTATAGTAAGTATAGATATACCTCCCTCCAATAAAACACTTGACACGTACACATATGAGAAATTCAGGTTGAAAGTCAAACTTTTTATGGTAATCCATGATAAAATAAATAATTGAGTTCGGGAGGCATATAACCACAGACACCACATCTACACTTGACTGTAAATTGCAGGCATTAGACAGACGGGTCGTGATTAGATATACCTATTTATTCCCGAGAAAAGGTGCCTGAGGGAGCCTGGCTGCCAGAATCAGCATCGTGCTAGAACAGTTAGAAGATGGAAGAAAACAGAAAGAAGGCTGCATCCTCCTTGTCTCTAACTGGGACTAAGCAGGCAGGAACCAGCTTTGTTCTGATGTGCATAGAATAATCCTGGGTGCTATGTAGTACGTTTACATGAGGCTAAAAAGTAACCTTTCAAGTACCTATAAGGACTGCAGAGAATAGCTGCACTTCAGGCCATTTTATTTTTAAGAAATGTGCTCTGTTTAGGAGTACTTGTCTTTTTCAAATATACCGTTGTTCTACAGTGGGTTTTAAAAGCATCATAGAGGCTTTTTTGAGGGGGGGGGCTTGTTTTGTTTTTCTTTTTTCTGTTCTCAGACTTACAGGCTCAGACATAAGATTTTTTTTTCTTTAAGGCAAATGGAGATACACTTTCACTGCATTTATCGTCATGATATTGTGCCATCTGCTGGGACAGAAGATGCAGGGAGACCGGCACTGCAGCACACACAGTGGCCAGTCAGCTAATTTGTCACAGCTCCCTGGCTTTGCTGGCTGCTCAGATGCTTGCCATGTGCTAGAGTCACTTTTCTATCTGTCCCCAAAGATTATAGGCTGCAGCAGAGCTGCTGAGAAAGTGACTTCTGTTCTCCATAAAATGTTAAGCGAGTGACCACCACCAGAGTACATACTAGTTAGAAATTTGTTAGTGTTTACGTTCTAGAAGCCAGAGAATGATTTCTATGCTAGAATGAAGTGCAGCTTTGTATGGAGAGAAGAAACAGGAGAGAAATATTTTGCCATTGAACATTTTGAATTAAAATCCCTCAGAAATCAACATTAAAAGATTTGCATTCTACTTTGTGTTAAATATGAAATAAAAAGACATAGAAGAAAGTGGTCTGAGTCAAATTGAGAATATGTACCAGTTGGGATAAGATAGCTATATGTGGCCACAATAAGCAATTCCGTATCTCTGGAAGTCTTAATACTTTTTTTTTTTTTATCCATGTGACACTTCAAGCATATAGGAGCAAAGCCATTTTCACCCAGACTCTCAAGGACATGGCCTGAGAAAGGCTCCTTCTCTTCCTGCCCTTGCCCTACAGCAGAACACATTAACAGCGTCTCCCACCAGGCAACAAAACACTTTACACAGGACATAACACATGTTGTTGTTGTGGTTGAGACAGCATCTTACTTTGTTATTCACACTAGTTCCTACCTCAGGAGCGCCACTGAAGTGCTTGCCTCAGCCTAGAGTAGCTGGAGGTGTGTGTGTGTGTGTGTGTGTGTGTGTGTGTGTGTGTATGCCATCATGAATGGATGAAAGTGGACACACGCCACAGTGTGTGTGTGTGTGGCTGGGGATGGGGGTGGAAGTCAGAGAGCAACTCCTGGGAGTCTGCTCTCATCAGTCACCTTGCTGAAGCAGGGTCTCTTGTTTCTGCTGTTGTGCTAAATACTCCAGACTAGCTGCCCTGGGAGCCTTGGAAATCCTCCTGCCTATGCTGCCATCTTCTTACAGGAATGCTGAGATTATAGACCTGTCCCACCACATATGGCTTGTTTATATGCAGTCAGGGGTTTCAGTTCAGGTAATTGGGCTTACATAGCTAGCACTTTTACCTCTTGAGCCACAAAAAAGAATATCCCTGTTCCTTATATTCCATTAGTCTGAACAAATTATATGGTCATCTCTACTTTTTAAAATTATTATCATGTATTATTTATACACAATAATTAATGTCCTCATGTATTGATCATTTACTCCAGTTAACCTCCCTTTCCCATGCCCCATTTACTTTAAAGACACTCGGAAAGAGAACTCTGCAATGTTCTCAGAAGAAATTAAGAACGTTTGTAACTAGGATGAACTTAGAGGGAGGAGAGTTCCCACATGGACCTTGTAAGGTAGGAAAGCACAGGGCACTGTGGATAACTAGATGTGGAAAGAGAGACAGGTCAAAGGTGGATTTTATAAGCAAATTCGCTGATGGCGACATGACCATGAGGTGAAAATCTGAGAAAATTCAAGGAGAAGAGGATGAAGTCAAGAATTTCTAAGACTAAAAAAAAAAAAAATCTAAAAATGCTACTCCATCTCGCTCAGTGCTTTACTCCCAGGCTTATTATGTATGATGTCCAGCTGGCCATGCAGGGAGGATTTGTTGAGTGAATGGGTTGATTCCCAGGAATAAAACTGCCTTTGGTGGAAAGAAGTACGGTGGTGTTGGTTGGTAAGGGCTATGGTACAAGGAATTGGAGGAAGCATAGTGTACAGATGTGGGTGCAGGAATGTGTGTGTGTGTGTGTGTGTGTGAGAGAGAGAGAGAGAGAG
>NW_021620757.1:360945-365370 GCF_004785775.1 Grammomys surdaster
AGAGAGAGAGAGAGAGAGAGAGAGAGGAAGAGAGAGAGAGAGAGAGAGAGGAAGAGAGAGAGAGAGAGAGAGAGAGAGAGAGAGAGAGAGAGAGAGAGAGAGAGAACACCCCAGGGCCTACATGGTTGTTGCTGAGTATGAAGTTGGGGAGGAGTTGCAGGACAGGAGACATCCTGGAGGAGAGCTTTCATGCTCTTGGCATTTCTTACAGTTGACATGCCAACTCTCTGTGACAGTCAAGGATGGAAGGACTCTCGGTCTAAGAATACCAGACTACACTGGACAGTTGAAATAACCTCGGGCCCTTCTACCGGCAACCACTGACATAGGTTTGCACACTGGTATATGTAAAGGATGCTGGCAAGGCCCGTCCATCCTTCCATTGATAGGGATGGTGAGCAGTAACCCTTTGGAAGAGGATGTAGAGTCTCTTGAGCTTCTGGGTGATAACCGGGGTCCTGCCCTGTTGTTCACCAGTGTTGAATCCTCGGATACATCCCTTCCTGGTCTACCACACAGGACAACCTTCCTGTGAGTTGATATAGAAAACGCTCTTACGTCAGCGTGAAGGCAAGGTGGAAGACTAGCCCGGGAAGCTCTGAGTTAGCACTGAGTGAAGGGATCCTGGCCTTACTAAGACTGCTGCTCTCACTCAGCTCACAGTTTTAGAGACCACCTGCCATGTACACAAGCTGCCCTCCGGAGTCTTCCTCCTTCCTTGCAGGAATTCCACTTCTGTGATCCGCAGCCCACCACACACACTCTCTGCCCCAGCTTCACAACCATCCACCACAGTCAGAAAGGACTGTCTGGTTTTGTCTCTGGCACCCTGCTTCTATGATGTAACGGGAAGGGCTGGAATGTGGAGGTAATAATTACTTTGAGATTTGTACCAGCAGAAAAGAAAGGGCTTGGGATGCTGAGATCAGTATCCATAGCTGGAGAATGTAGATTTTAAAGGATTCAGGAAAGGGTCATCATGACAATACTATTTCTGAAGAAGGGGCTCAAATGACTGGTGAGCGTCGGCAGCTGGAATTCCTTCTAAGGATATGCTTCATGTTTTGAAGCTTTAGTACAAGTAATATCCTGTATGCTGGGCACATCCTGTCTCTCACTCTCCTCCCCAGTTCTCTCGTCTCTCACCTGTTCCTACAGTTTATTTTTTAAACTTTCATTATACACACACACACACACACACACATACAAACACACACAATTTTTAAAAAGTGTCTGTATAAAAATCTAATAACCATAAATGAGGGAATGCAATATTTATATTTCTGAGGTTGGGTTAATTCATTTATATATTTTCATTTATTTTCTCCAGGTATATCTATTCTCTTTCGGTGACATAGCCTAGCTTTTCATTAGGGCTGGCAAAAATTCCGTTATATTTTTATAATACATTTTCCTTTGAAGTTATACTTCTGCCTTGGCCATCCGTATGCTGGGGAGACATTTAGAACCAGGTTCCTCCACATCTCACCAAGAAACTCCATGGGATTGCCAATGACGGTGTGAAAGAGAAGTAGGGGCGTCTGGGTGGCGAGGATGGCAGTCTGGGTAAAAGCACATACTGCGCAAGCATAGGCGCCTAAATTCAATCCACAGCACCCTTGTAAAAATTGGGTGTGGCCACATGAATCTGTATTCCCAGTGCTATGGAGAGGAGGCAAGGGAATTGCAGGGGCTTGCTGACCAGCCCACCCAGCCAGAAAATGGTGAGTCCTCAGATTCAGTAGGAGACCCCATCACAAAGGCGTATGGAGGAGAGCGGTAGAACGGGAACTTAGCGCGCGACTCTGGCCTCTGTGGACACATACATAGGTGTGTGTACCCTCCCCAACACACACACACGCACGAACACACACACACATTAAGGAGACACAGAGACAGAGAGGAGAGAGGGAGAGAGAGAGAGAGAGAGAGAGAGAGAGGGAGGGAGGGAGGGAGGGAGAGAGAGAGAGAGAGAGAGAGAGAGAGAGAGAGAGAGAGAGAGAGAGAGAGAGAGAGAGAGAGATCAGGCGCAAAGGGCAGGGTAAGCAGAAGCATTTGAGGGAGAGTAGAGTGCTTTTAAGTTCAGAGCAGGAACAAGGAAGGGGCCAGTCGCTCGAGGCCAAACAGTGTGATGTTGATGGATGACACAGAAAAGCAGAACTCCTTTTCTTCCATTTGCTCCTGTCTTCTCTGTCAAGGAGAGTGATCTCTGGACCAAATAGGGGAGTGTGAACATTGTTAAGAGAAAATTGAAGCTCAAGATGGGTGAAGAGATTATGCAAGAGCTTGCATCCCCTGCAAATGAGCCTCAGTTTCTGGCTGTGAATGAATTGTAGAGCAGGCATGTGAGAGAAAACAGTGCTCGGGTTTACCCAGCTAAGCAGGGACAGCTCTGCCTGACAGGAAAGGAAGAAATACAAATGCTGTGAGGCAGGAATTAGAGAATTCGGAGCAGGATAGGGCTCTGGGTATCTAGTTTAACCCTTATCTGATTCACTGATGTATGTTTAGAGATGTTCTGTGGATATTCAGGAACTCATAACAAGTTCAGCTCATCTGCCACACATGTGGTATTCACTCCCTTACTATTTCAAGTCCTTAATGTAGAGATGGCTTTATGGCTGTTGGAATCATGCACTCCCCTCTCCCCTTTCCACAGACACTGTGCTGGTCTTCTGCAGGAAAACAAGCATGACAGTTTTAACTCGTGAGCACTTGCCGTCTGAATTCAGTTATCTGTTTAAGGCAACAAACATCAAGCGCGGAAACGGTAAAAGCGTTTTCAAAGTAGAAGCGAAAGTCACGATTCTCCTTATTAAAATCTGGAAGACACGTCCCCACTCTGCCTTCTCTCCGTCTAAACATGTCTGACCGTCACTTTCCGTGTGCAAATGTCTATAAACACATATCCGGCCTGCCTTACAGTCACAAGCGCTTCCTTCAAGATTCAGGAACCATCTCTTTGAAACACATCATTAAGGAAGACAGACTTTAAATCTGTGTCAGAAGACAGCTCTAGCTCGGAAGTCCTGACTGCAGATGAGTAAACCTACACATTGTGATGGGGGCTGTATCCACTTAGCTGTCAACAAATGAGCCCCCCTCCCTTTTTTAGCAGATTTTTCTGCTAAAGATTTTTCTAGTTAAGTTCTTAGTCAATAACATCATTTAAATTTTCTTCTATCTCGGAGAAAAATCTTTTTCTGGGCTTGGAAATTTTATTTTCCATTACAGGATATGTTTGAGCATGTGCTAGGTACACTTCCAAGTAGCGGGGGTTTGGCATTCCATGAAACTGTTAAGTCCTGCCTTCGTAAAACTTTTAGTGTTGGAAGAGAGGTACCTAACAATTAGAACAATATCTATGTAAATCACATGATTTATTGAAAAGAATAGGTTCAACAAGGCAAGTATAAATAGCACATGAAATTTGGGCTTTCTGGGGACAGTTGGTGTCCAAAGGAGAGGTATAAATCATCTCTAGGACAGTAGAAGATTATGTTTGAGCTGAATCATGGGAGGAAAAAAATAGGCTTTGAAATTGCGACTTTGATAGACCTGATCAAACAAAGCAAGAAGGTCCAGAATGGATGATAAGGTCCAGAGAGTGCTACATTACGACAACAAAAAGAGAGAAAGAAAAAAGAAAGAAAGAAAGAGAGAGAGAGAGAGAGAGAGAGAGAGAGAGAGAGAAAGAAAGAAAGAAAGAAAGAAAGAAAGAAAGAAAGAAAGAATCAAATGAACATAGCCACAACATTCATGAGCCCTCAGATGTGACCATGAGACCAAACCTAAGAATCTGCAGGCTGCGAGGAGAGGCTGAAGTAAAACACTGAAGGCATAGAGGACCTATTCAACACTCATAGTAGAGAATCTCCCAAATCTAATCCAAAGACAAGGACATCTAATGTCACGAGGCTCTCAGAACCCTGGATAAATATGGTTACAAAGAATGGATACAGAAGGCCGTGAAGAAAGCAATGCCAAACCTACAAAGCCAGACATACCAGAACGCTGAAGGCCAAGAGACACTGGATATTGTTCTTCAAGTCCCCAAAGAAAGAAAGCAAACCAGGCTGCTTTGGAGGAATCTAATATCTAGGGAACGGAAAATATTTAAGCAACTGAATGGAAATGACAGCAGAGTCCTTGGGGAAGTCTGGGTAATTGACAGTTGTGGATTGTTTTACTCTTTGTCCTTCCTTTCCCTCTCTACCTTCCCCTTTCCTTTCTCCTCCCTGATTCTCTCATACAACGCCTGGTCTTGAGTCCATCAAGCCTGCCATCTTGAGCTTTTCTGCACACGTTGCTTGTGAACCACATAACCCTAATCCTTGTTTGTAGGGACATTTCATATTCTTTGTTTTGTTTGAATGCGTGTGTGTGTGTGTGTGTGTGTGTGTGTGTGTGTGTGTGTGTGTGTGT
>NW_021620757.1:365380-373107 GCF_004785775.1 Grammomys surdaster
TGTGTGTGTGTGTGTGTGTGTGTGTGTGTGTGTGTGTGTGTGTGTGTAGAGATGAAGGGTGGAAAAGAATAAAGTCTGTCAACAGGTGGTATCTCTTGCCCCATTTAAAAGTCAAAAACAAACAAACAAACAAAAAAACAAACCAAAAAAACAAAAAAGAGGACCAGGACTGTTTTTCCTATGACTATTAATGCTCGGCAATACTTTCCCCAGAAAGGAAAACCAAAAAGCTCCTATTTTCTTTCAAGTGTGGGGCGTCTGATTACTCTATAGCCAGGATGACCGAAGTATTTTGTATTTCAAGCGAGGACACCTTTGAGAGTGAAAGGAGACATTGAAACGAGCCCTAACCAGCCTCGAATATTTATGAGTTGACAGCTTAGCTTCAGTTGTAATGATGGATTGATACATTAGTCATATTCCAACTCTGTCTCAAAAAATATCTTCCCTTAAAAAATTAACTTATATCTGTGTTCATCATGGTAAACTTAAAACTTCTCTATATTGAAAACCAAACATTTTTACTTTGATCTTGCTGTGTCAAGTCTAAATTGCCTTCAAAGTTGTAGTGTATGGCTAATACATTTGAAATGAACCTCTGATTGACCTGCCCTGTAGAGCAGAGCTTGTCTGAGTGTGTGCTTCTGCTACCACACTTAATTGGATTAGTACAACCGTGGTGAGTGCATGATAGTCTCAGCTCTAATTTATTTTCAAGGGTAATAACATTGAAATCTCTACTCAGAGGATCTTTCTTCAAACACTATTTTACTTGCCCAGTTAATTTTTAATATAATTTTTTTGCTTAATTTATATTTTGCAAGATTTAGTTGTTCTCAACTGTGCCCAGGTCATATAACTTAAGAGCATTAGTAAAAATGTCTGTCTATACTGGGGCAGGGGGGAGGGTAAGTCAGAAATCACCCGAGTGACTTTTACTCCAAGCCTTTGATGCATGTGGCACTCACTGGGTACTGGGACAGTAAGACCTGTCTGTATTCCCCGAGAAGAGAAATGTAGGCTATGGGTAACTAGATTCAGGATTCTCAGAGGACATACTTGATACATGTGACGAAGAAATGGTGATTTGGAGAGCTGACATGCTATTATGCCAGATATTCTAGCTCAGCTTGCAGACTGTGGACCCCCCCCACCCCCCCTTAATTCCTAAATGCAATCTGGCTGTATTCGACCCAGGGCCATTGCATTATGGCGTCTTACCTTCCTCCCTTCCTTGCATCCTCCCACCTAGACCTACTCTGTAAACAAACTGAACAAATAACAAGAATCTCTTTGAGATCTAGATCTGACTACATTTCTGACAATGTCTTGTGGAGTATTTTAAGCCCTCGGTGGTCAGTTTGTACTTCCTTTTGTTTAAAAGGAAAAAATAAATATGCCTACAAATTGAGATCTTCCAAAGATAACTACAGGGTTTTAACAGGGAATGAATTCTTTTCTGAGTTGCATGTCATTAAGATAGGCAAGCTTTTGGAGTGAGCACCAACAAGATGGAATCCCTCATGCCAAGTGTCACTCAATTAAACCAAAACCTTAATGAAGCGGGTTCCAAAACAATCCAGCGTACAACATGGATTTTCTTGTCACTGCAAACAAGGAACTCCTTTCTGCTTCATTGCTTACTGAAATGTTACCAGAGTCAACCAATGAGATCTCCTGTATGCTATTTCTTTGTTATCATATTATAAAGCCCACTCTTCAGCTATCCCCCCAGAGGAGCTGCTCTGTAGAGACTACTCTCATTCATAAATTGCAAATAAAAAACCAATTAGATCCATTACTGAATTTATTTTAATTTGCCTCTTGGCAGTAGGGATGCATTTTAGTGTCTCGCTGCTTTTCAACACTGTTATCTAATAATCTCAATTATTGGGGCATCTAAAAGGACAAAAAAATGGCTTTTAACTCATTGAAAATGTTTATAAAACATTTCTAACTGCTTTGGATAAATATGACCCAAACTCATTTTTTTAAAAACATTCAGTAGCATTGTAGGATATTTAGATAGATTTTTTTTAAAAAAAAATATTTATTCAAAAATTCAAATGATTCCAAAGTTCTATGACAAGCAGTGAAGAATGAAGACATGCTATTGCCTTGTGTTTGAATTTAAATTTTCACACAAAGAAATATGTAGCTTAGTTTAACTGTGTGCAACGATTACAAATTTCTCAGTGACTGTGCTGTTTGGATGCCCATGGAGTTATCCCTGCTTACCTGATTATGGAAATGAATTCTATTGCACCACACCAAATTCTAAGATCCTTTCTGGTCCACATATTTTGCCACAGTTTATTTTGCAAGGTCTGTTTGTTAGATTCTCTGTGACTGTAGAGAGGAGAACTTCTCTTTTTTCCAAGTGTAGAGAGGGTACCTTATACAGAGGGCCTTACAAACTGCTTTTAGGAGGGATCAGAAAACCCTTGCTAGACCTTAGTCCTACATCAAGGAGAAGGGTGAAAGAGGACAGTGACCTTCTTGCTTCTCAAGTTTTCCTCAGGTTCCTTCAGCTTAGAATAGTCAATATGTCAAGTTATCATTATTTTGGAGGAGTGTCCTAAAATCTATTAATTTCTCTTCCTCGTGCATAAGAAACAGAAAATAAAAGTATTTAGAGGAACAAGTAAGAGTTGATCAAACTTCTGTGACTTGAACAACTTTATGAGTTGACCAAAATAAAATGCTGTGCTTTCTACTTTCTACTATGTTCCTGTACTGTGTCACTGGAAGCAAACACTGGAACTTAAAAATATTTGTATCTCCTGGATCTCATGTGGTTAATGATGTCATGTCTCCTAGGGGAGCATGATGAGTAGCAGTAAGCATTTTGGAATTTATAGTTTTACCAACTCTCTCACTGACAGAGCATTTGATTTTTCATTAGCTGTTCCATTTCATGTCTTTTATTCCATTAACTCCAAAATATTTATTTCAAATTTAAAATGTGTTATCAGATAATAACTGTTTAATAGCTGTAGATTCACACAGTGTGTCATTAATGTTACAGTCATTGCATCAGAGCAATTAGGCTCTTTCTTCAAATGTCATGTGGTTAGGATGCTCAGGTCCTACTTACATTCGCTTACACGAAAGCAACTCATATTTTCTGTTGACTGTACTTAATGGTGACCTCCTGGCTTTAGAAGTCTCTCTAATTGAGGCCAAGGTCACTACGAAATTGCTTGTTATGCTTAAGAGTGACAACACCACCAAATCTTTTCTCTACATTATCCCAGGTGAAGAGTTAGCTGTCCCTGACTGCTGGTGCCCAAGTACACTTTGTTTGTTAAGCAGGCACCCAGCAAGCTGTCCTAGGAAAGGAAGTGTTAGTTCTATCATGGCAGAGGTTGAAGTATTGAGAGGCAAATGTAGAGAGGAAGTTTGGGGTTCAAGGGAGAGGGATGGAAAAGCAGGACTGGATTAAGGAAGTAGTGCATCTGTGATGTAGGCTAGAAACAAATGTGGATGGTCAGAGGTGCCCCAGATGTGGCTAGAACAACTGGACTTTTATGCACCAACTCACTCAGTTGCCAACTGCTAACTGTCCTAAAAATTCCCCTTTCCCTGCCCTGCAGTGGGGCCTCTCTCCGGGAAGGCTGACCCTGAGGAAGCTGACTATTCACTAGACAGCTCAGAGATAGGCATCAAGTCTTTCTTTAAAGTGCCATCTGCATATACATCATTGAGCCTTATGTGTTATATTTTCACACTAGGCAAAGGTAAGTTGCTGGTTTATCTATAGAAATCCTCTGCTTCAACTCACATTAAAATAATTCAGTTCATTGCATGTGCCTTACGTATACCAGTCAAGCCCACAAAAGAAGCAAAAACACCAAGAGATGGTTGTCATAGCTGTCACCTCAGCACAGAGATGCTGAGAATTAGATGTGAGTCTAGCAGATTAGTTGAGGGATGCCCTTGGGATTAGCACCTCTGGAAGGGAGAAGTGTCATAGGATTGGGCAGAAGGAAAAACTGGCCTGCCATGCAATCTCAGGCAAGACCAAGCTTGTGGACCTGGGAAGATGGGTGAACTCCATATCTCCTTGTAAGTTGGTCATTGGTTATGTGTGCCTTGGGACAAGGTGAGGCCATGGCTGCACTGGCATTTGTCATTCAAAACAATTCTTAAGAGAGAAGCGTGGTGGTTTGATTGGAAATTGTCTCTAAAGGCTCACATACTTGAATGCTTGATCTGCAGTTAGTGGAACTGTTTGGGAAGGATCAGAAGGAATAGGTTTTTGTTGTTGTTGTTGTTGTTGTTGTTGAAGGGGGATTGCCACTGGGGTTGGGCTTTGAGTTTTCAAAAGCCCATGCTATTCCCAGTTAGCCTCTCTCTCTCTCTCTCTCTCTCTCTCTCTCTCTCTCTCTCTCTCTCTCTCTCCCTCCCTCCCTCCCTCCCTCCCTCCCTCCCTCCCTCCCTCACATCCCTCCCCTCCTCTGTGTGTGTTAGCATTCTCCCCGCCACCCCTGTCTCTCGGCATATCTCTGACTCCATTGTGTCTAACTGTTCTTCTCTCCTTGTCTCCTTGTCCCTCTCCCTTTCCTTTTCCTTCTCCCTCTCCCTCTCCCTCTTCCTTCCTTCCCTCCCTTTGTCTCTCCCTTCCTCCCTCCTCCACCCCCTCTCTCTTCCTGGCTAGTGGCTATTAGCTCTCAGTTACTTCCCCAGCACCACGCCTGCCTGCCTGCTTGCTGCCATGCTATCTGACACAATGGTCATGGACTTACCCTCTGGAATGAGTCCCCAAATTAAATGCTTTTTTTTTTTTATGAGTTGCCGTGGTTGTGGTGTTTTGTCACAGCAATAGAACAGTAACTACAGCAGCCTAAGAAAAGCCTAGTGCCTTTCCACCAGGAGCTCGAGTGGCAGCTTCGAATAGTCCTGTTCTGGAAGGTGCTTTTGGAGACAGAGCAGCCACTTCTGAACCTATCCTGACTGACTGTAATGCAGCTCTTAATCCTGCTGACAATGCTTTGCTTATTGTCACCCAGATACAAATGTTGACTTGTACTGGATGCTGACACAGCAGTTGTAACCAAACTCCTGAGCAAAACAGGAAAAGCCCACCCATCTACAGTGCACTTTTAGACATGGTTTCTATGGAGAAAGAACTGGCTGGTTGCTTGGAAGGTGTGTGGTAGATCCGGGAATCTTTTGAGCTGCTTTCTTGGCTTCCTTTGGATTTCATTCAAAATGCAATGGGGTTTAAGCAGATTAGCTAATTCCTCTTGTCTGTGTGCAGTGCTTTTGTTTGTGGGTTGACTCTGTGCATTTTCAGCAAGCCACCCCTCATTTAATCATTGTGCCTGCCACCTTGTCTTGATCTCTTGCCACACCCCAGGGTCACTCTGAGGCAGCTGCTTTCAGGTTCCAGAGTGTCCTGGACATGATTCTTTGGCCTCCTGGGGTGAGCAGAGAATTTTCCATACCAACTGTAAACCAGTAAACCCCATGCCCACCAGCCTTTACAGAGTCCTGGAAGGAAGCCCACTCTGTTCCAAATGAGATGTTTCTGCCAAAATGACACAGAGGGAGGCTCCAGGCACCAGAGGCAGGCTGTTGCATTTCGTTTTGTGGTGAACTCCACCCAGCATTGAGAGAAGGTTAAAATACCTTTATTTAGCTCTCAATCATTGTCAGGCCTGGTACAGGGCACTGTAGGATTGAAAAGGAGGGAGATACAGTGGGAAGAGCTGTAGACTAGACACCAGGAGGCCTTGCTCCCAGCCCCTCTCCTCTGATGTTCTGCCTCTGCTTCGAGCATGTCAAATTCATTCCAACATTCCCACTGCCAAGAAATGAAGAAAGTGGACACGGAGCTTAAGCTAAGGACTTACGAAAGTTCCTCATCCCATACTGTGCACACTCTGTCTAATCCCACAACCCCATGTATGAGACTTTCTTGCTGACTCTGTACATTGTAAGCTAGGACAGCAATCCATGCAAATATCTTAAACACCCTACACTGTACATCTTCCCTAGGGAAACACTCGCTTCAGATATATCTGTGCCAATCCTGTGTGCCAGAAAATAAAGTACTGTGGTTAAACCCAAGGGTTATCCCTCCCACACTTCTTGTTAGCTTACCAGATGAATGTTCAACATTTTCTTCAGTTCTCTCTGTTTCTTAATCACTTGTATATGATCATGCTGTGTTTTATGCCATTCCTCCAGATACATTCTGTAGTTTACTAATTCTCTCACGGGCTGCTTCTCATCTGCTCTTTAACCTACTCATTTGATTTTTAAATTTTAGTGACTTTGTTTTAATATTTAAAAGTAATATGCATCTTGGGTTTATTTTCACTTTGCTTCCTTCATTCGTGATCCACAATGTTTTCATTATCATTTTTTTGTGCTTATCTTATGGTCTCTTTCAAGCTGTATTATCCACTACCCTAGAATTTTCTGCATTAGATCTCTTTCTGTCTGCCAGATTCCTATCAAGTGGTTTGATTTCTTGCCCAGGTTGCAATATTTTTACTGTAAGCTGCTAAACTGAGGACATTTTTTTTCCTTACTGTACTCTCACGTGACTTCCTTTTACATTTACTTCTGGTTGGATTTTCGGAGCTCAGTAGCCTGGAGCAATAGTTTTGTTGGTGGTGCAGTTGGCTGTTCTGTTTGTTTTGAAATGAATTTGTCCTGGTTGGAGTTGCTTGTATCATGTGGGCATCTTAACTTCTGATACCTCATCTGGTGTGAGGCTTCATTACACGAAGATTATGTCTGTTTTTGATTCATGGTGTTCACAATGGTAGGTGTCATTTCTTCTTCCAGAACTTCTTAGTGGAGTTCTTCCATTTTCTTTTTTCAGGGTAGGGAGTCTTTTGAGGAACGTCAGTAAATTCTGGAGTCTTGCTTTCTGCTCACTGCCTGACCCTGCCTCAGAGCTACACCTCCCTTGTCTTAGAAGGTAAAGCCCCAGCCCTGGTTACCCTGGGCTCAAATTCAACCCATGCCTGATGGTCCTTTTCCTCATTAGATTTTAGGATTGCCAGGACTGTCTAGTTTTGATCCCAGTTTCTGAAGATTTCCCTCCTACCCACATTGTTCCTGTCTCTCCTTCCTATTCCTTCCTTCTTCTAAGAGCTCTTCGTGTGTGCTCAGGACATCTCTCTGTTTTCAAAGCAATAAACAGCACATGAACACTGCAGTGATCGGAGTGGAGGCTGCAAACCTATCCATGCCACATAGCCAACAGTCCCTAGTGATCTTTGAAAATGGTAGTTCACCGCACCACTCAAGTTCATCTGGCCAATGCTTAGTTATAGGCTGAGAATTAAGATTTCTGTATCTAAGATGCTTATGTTGAGATTTCTGTCATTCCAGGATTGATAGCAACAAGCTGAGGTGCAGAGGCAAATGTATTTACCAAACCAAAAGAGTTATAAAAAATATACCACAAAAGGACATAGATACAGTAGATATTTTTTAAACAAATTAAGAGAAGCTACATGTTACCAAATGGAGTGTGCCATTTTTGTAGAGTCCATATCTAGATGTTTGAACAAGAATCCCTGTGTGCTTACGCTTACAGACAATTCCACCAGGCTCCTCCCAAATGCCTTGCATCATCACCTGCCACCAATGCCTGCCAGGTACAAGCCAGGCATAGAAAAGGACTGCTCACTACCCTATCCCCTTTTGCTGTTTCCTCTCCTCCTCCTCCTCCTCCTCCTCCTCCTCCTCCTCCTCCTCCTCCT
>NW_021620757.1:373117-387689 GCF_004785775.1 Grammomys surdaster
TCCTCCTCCTCCTCCTCCTCCTCCTCCTCCTCCTCCTCCTCCTCCTCTCCTCTGCTTTCTCCTCCTCTCCTCCTCCTCTTCTTTCTTTTCCTCCTCTTCCCCCTCCACCTCTCTCTCCCTCTTTCTCTACCCACCTCTCTTTTTCTCTCTCTATGTTCCACATGTTCCCTGTGGGCTTCTTTCTGTCTTTCTGTCCTTCTCTAACCCTACTTTCTCTGCCATCATGGCTCTATCTGCCTCTGCCCCTTCTCCAGGTCCCTTCCCCTTCCTCACAATAAGTCTCCCTTTATACTAGGTCTGTTGCCTGGTGGGATTTCTCAGGGGAACATTTTGGCATGGGCCCACCAGATACACCCTTACTACTGCCACTACTGTATTATATTTCATAACAACCCCATTATCTTATTAAGAGGAAAGTTTATGCATTAGTTATCTATCTTGAGATTGGCCAGTTGTGGTAAGGTACCATGCATCATTAGGACATCACAAGTCACCTGGGTCAGTGTCTGTTTGTTAAAACGTAGGAGTTTCTGCCTTTAGTTCTGCTCTTATTGTCTTCATACTTCTAGAACATATTAGCAAGTTGAAATCATTAACAATGGATAGAGCTTCTTCAGAACTAAGTAGGGGTATCAGAGGGCCCTCATGGGCACTGACTGCTACTCTGTCATGGGTTATTAGGACCACAGGACATAAAGGGCTTGAATGCATTTTGAAGAGACCATAGAGAGGTTACCAGATGTGTTAGTTAGGGTTTCCATTGCTGTGAAGAGACACCATGACCAAGGCAACTCTTATAAAAGATAACATTTAATTGGGGCTGGCTTACAGGTTCAGAGGTTCAGTTTATTATCATCAAGGTAGTAACATGGCAAAATCTAGGCAGGCATGGTGCTAGAGGAGCCAGGAGTTCTACATCTTGATTTTAAGGCAGCCAATAGACTGTTTTCTAGGCAGCTTGGAAGAGGGTCTCAATTCCCAACCCCACAATGACACACTTTCTCCAACAAGGCCATGCCTCCTAATAGTGCCACTCCCTGGGCCAAGAATATTCAAACCACCACTCTCAAAGAGGATGAAGTCTGGACTGTGACATCACTTGGGGCTGAGGGAGCCTCAATGATGGGGACAGATATTGATGGTAATGGCTACTATGTGTGTGACAATGCCATCTGGAACTTAATGGCCTATAATCTGGAAGATACTAAATGTACCATAAAATTAAGCAAATAATGGCTGAAAAGAGGAGAATTATACTGGTGAGCAGACCGAAAAAAGGTTGTAATTGGAAGTGCTAATCCCATGTGTTCTACCATATGAATGATTTTCCTCTAGAAAATGTTCTGTCTTACATCAGATATCTGCTTTGCAAGACTTCTAGCTGCATCTCAGACTACCCCCTGACCAACTGGCATAAATAAAACATTCTTCTTTCAGACTGAGGCAGCTATTGCTTTGGGATGTTACGTAAACTTATCATGGGTACAATAGATTGAGTGTGTTGCTGAAGTAAGAGCATCAACCAAGCCTGAAGGGACACTGATTAGGAGTTAAGGGTTGGCAAAAACAGCAGATTTTTTTTTGATTTTTTTTTTTTGTTGTTGTTGTTGTTTTTACAAGGATTGAGATGTGCTCTTTGAGGTCATCATGAGCCTTTTGTATATGTGCCTAAGGCGAGGCAACTGTAGGGGCTAAAACAAGAGTAGGTGGATTTAAAAAAAAATAATGGTTAAATTGAAACCATGAGGCAATTTCAGGAAAACATGTAAGAAGTTGATCCTAGCAGTTGTGAAGATGAGAAGAAAGCTTACATCTAGCATAGCATCTCAGTCTGACGCTTGCTTGAGTAAAGATGGAGGCATAACTCTAGGTACGGGACTTTTGTCCAGGAACAGTCTAAGAAGTCTTTCTGAAGGGACAGGTCTGGGATAAAGTCTCTAAACTGGGTTGAATCTTGCAGAGTATCAAAGGAATAAAAAGAGAGTCATCATGTCACATCATGAAAAACAACCACTAGGAAAACAACCTCTGGTGCTCATTAGCATCTAGAAGTGTTTGAGAGCGGACCCCTGTATGAGGCTAACAGGCTCACACATATGGACACATAAGCCCATGGTGGTAGGCATAGCCTGACTGTGGTTGGAGATGTGAGTCACATTTGAGAAGGTCTGGTCTTAATTGCTTTGAGCAGATTTTTGTCCTGCAGCAGGACTGTCAAATAGATTCAACCCTCCTAGTTAATGAGGGGGTACCTCTAAAATGGTGAGGACAGATGTGAGACTGTACTTCCTGGTGGAAGGGCCTAGTGTAATCGATTCCAAAGGTGCTGAAGGGGGTTGTAGACTTGAAAGTAATGTGCAATATTAAAGATGCTATTGGGAGGAGAATGGACCAAGGTTGTTGGGGTCCAACCGTGAACTGAGAGATCTCATAAGGGTTAGATTAGTTCTCCCAACCTTTCCAGAAGATTGAAGATGACAAGTAATGTATAGATAATGTTTGATTTTGAGAGCCTCACTCACTTCCTGAGTGGTACTAGAAGCAGAAGCTTGGCCATTATTAGACTATAGAGACCAGGAGAGCTCAAAGTGAGGAATAATATGTTATATGACAACAATGATTTCTTCTGAGACCCCTTTGTACCATAGTGAGTTCTAGGCACCTAGAGAATGTATACCACTAGAACTTACAGATATTTGAGGCCATTTACCTACATAGCCTTATGCCATGTAGGTAAAATCTATTTGCCAGTCTTTCCCAGCATAGTTCCTCAAGATCGAGAATGCTATATAGAAGGGAAGTAAAGGTATCAGAGGGCTTCTTCCAGACTAACCTGACAATAGATATGGTGATGTTTAGAAATATGCTGCAAACTCTGAGACATTTCTATATTCACAGAAAGCAGCTCATCTAGAATTTGGTAGGCATTGGCCCCCAAATGATTGGCTTGATGAAATTGTCAAGGATATTTCATTGAGAGAATCCAAGCATCTACTGCTTATTTTCTTGGATTTATTATAACCATCTATCTAAAAGTGTGCCTTAATTAGGATTACTACTGCTGTGATGAAACATGACCATGCATCACCATGACCGTGACTGTGGCCATGATATGACCAAAACCAAAGAAACTTGGTGAGGAAAGGGGTTATTTGGCTTATACTTCCATATCACTGTTCATTATCAAAGGAAGTCAGGACAGGAACTCAAACAGAGCAGGAAGCTGGAGGCAGGAACTGATGCAGAGGCCACAGAATAATGCTGCTTAATGCCTTGCTCTTCATGGCTTTCTCAGCCTGCTTTCTTAGAGAACTCAGGGCCACCAGCTGGGGATGGCATTATCCACAATGGGCTGGATCATCCTCCATCAATCATTATTTAAGAAAATACACTACAGTCAGGTCTCATGGAGGCATTTTCTCAATGGAGCTTCCAGATACCTCTCTTCTGTGTCAAGTGGACATAAAGTTAGCCATCACAGGGTCAGTGTGTGTGTGTGTGTGTGTGTGTGTGTGTGTGTGTGTTCGTGTGTTGGAGGTGTTGTAAAGCACTGATATAAAGCCCTTTTGGTTTCTCTAGGAGTATATTGTGATATAAAAGAGCAGGATTAGAAACTAAAAAAGCCTAGTTACCTCTTTGGCCTTTGTATCTGCTCAGTTGTTTTCTAGAGGTTATTGTCAGAACGATCATTTGGATGGGACTTCTAGTATATAGTGGTCACCTAGATTGGAAGTCAGATGAAGTGCCAAAATTTCAGGGGCACATTTAATTAAGGCATTGTGATCATTGAGGAGAATTCTTTCTGTCTAGATGATCCAGTTACAGAAAAAGTGAAAATGTAAGCTCTCATTCCTGCTCTCAGATGGAGAGACGTAATGAGGACAATTACTTCTGCTTTTGGGATGATACGGAATTACCTAGAAAGTGTAAAGAGTCTAGGTCTGTTAGAGGCTCATTACTGCATAACCTGAAAACTCTATGTCCTGCCTCCATAAAACCACTACCTTCCATGGATTAGGTAGCCTCAGATTGGGAAAGTGGTGGTGAGGATTATAGCTCTGGTCTAGCACTGAGATAGGGTTCACTGTCTTCACACAAGAACACTGGATGAGAAGGCAGCAGATTTCATTTGTCAAGATTTTATAGTATGTTCTGGAGTTTATATCAGCATAGTGATAGCCAATCGCCATGATCATAAGAATGGAGAGAGGCCAAGAGAGGCAAGGAGAGGCTTCCCCACTCAGGCCACCAAAATGGTGTGCCAGTAATGATGATGACAAGCCAAAGGCATATGTGTGGGAATAGTTTATGAAACACAGTAAACAATTTAATAAAGAAAATAATGCTACAAGGGTAATAGAGACACAGTAAGTATATAGATTCCTAAAGGAGTTTTACTTGGTGTGTATCATTGATATAGGGTCATATATGTGTACATGAACAAACATCTCATGATTTTATTGAGTAGAGTAATTTACAACTGTAGTTGTCTTCTTTGAGATTGGCTGTTTGAGATAAAGTACAATGGGTCTTTGGGAGGTAGGCTGCAAGTTATCAGTGTATGTTTGTTAAAATGTGGAAATTTTTGCTTTTACTTTTGATAGTTTGGCTTTCATCAAAATATCATCCCAGTAGATAAATAGCAGCTTGAAGTTGGACATAAAAGTCTAGAACTCACAACAGTCAGTGATGGAGATAAACGTATGATTGTCATCCCACACAGGTACTATGTAAAGGCACATGACTAGATGGTAGGAATTTGGAGATGATTGTCACTGGAAAAAAAAAGATGGAAGTGCAGCTCATGAGACAATCTCCAATGTGGAACAGTCAGACCTGCAAGGTAATGCAACTCCATGAATACTCTCACAATAGAGGAAGGATTTTCCCAGAAAAAAATCAGTAACAGCATCAAGAACTTATTTACACCTGTTTATATCATACCTGCCAGTAAGACTTCGATGCATAGAAGCCCAGTGATAACTGTTATAGAACATCTTCACTTACTGAACTCAGTCTCTCCACTCTAGAGGAATTTTAATCCAACAATATGGCTGCTCTTACAATAGATCACATTCAAAGACCTTTTAGGTTTGTGTGATTCAGCTGGAATGACACACCTTTAATCCCCCTGGGTGGAATAAAGACAGTATACCTTTAATCCAAAACATTGAAGTTAAAGTTTGTTTATTTATAGAAGGAAGCAGCCATGTTTAACAGTGATGTCTAATTGAAGGGCAGACAAAATGACGGATCAGAGAAAGATTTGACAGAATGCGTCTCTAAATAGGTTTCGCCCAACTCCCACAAAAACAGACAGGAAAGAGAGGTGGCTTGAGAGACAGTGCAGAGAAAGATGGAAGGAGGGGGTTTTATTGGGACAGTTGTCCATAGACAGGTTGCAGAGAGAAGAAGCTAGACACAGATAAAGACAGAATGAACCAGAAAAAAAGAAAGAACCAGAAGATTAGAACATATTGCCAAAATTGCATGAGGCCAAGCAGAGCAATTCAGGGAGAAGCTGAGAGAAGCCAGTTTGAATCAGGCTGCTTGAATAATAGTTTTGAACCAGAACAGCTGAACTGAACCAGCCAGCCAGAAATCAGAAAGACTAAAATGGGTGAGCTTATTCAACAGTAAGCCTCTGAGATGACAATTACATCTGGTGAATGAAAGTACATTTACACTCCACACAAACATAAAAAAACGATTGCATAAATACTCGCTCTTTCTTCCTTTCCCACAGAGGTTGGAGTGGGTTCTGTTACAAATCATTAGTGGTATTGTCCAGAACAGATAGTAATGCCAAAATTCTGAGAAAGTTCATTTATTTTCTTAGTATCCCCAAGGGTTAATGAGACTGGAACAGAATTTTTCCCTCTTTGTTTTGAGGAGAGAATTGGGCAACTTATTTATAGTTGGGAAGAATGGGACATTTCTAAATTTCATCAGATGATTTAATTCAAGGTGGGAATTAGGCTCTGATGTTTTGAGACATGTGATAAGGTTGAAAGATGGTCACCTGTGGTCCTGGTAATGGAATAAACAGGCTCCCTGTCAGCCGTAGCTTCTCCAAGCCGCATATCACTATCCTGTCTTTAAATCTAGCTTGCTTACTGCTCTCACTGTCTTCCAGACTTCTTCAGGCGATAAAGGGTTTGTCTAGCAATGCAGATTGTTTATGTAGACTGTGAGGCTGCAACTATGCAATCTATCCATGCCCTTGCTTTATGATTTCAGTCAGAACAAAATTAGAGTCTCATGATCACCCGTGTTCTGGAAGCAATGAGGAATATTTTAAAATCTACATTTTCATCGATCTTTTGTCATGAAGAAGGCTAAAGTTCCAAAGTGAGATGAGTTTCTACAATTCATGCGACACCCTATCCTGAAATAGCTGTTCTCTTTGTCATTCTGATTTGCTGAGTGGGCAGTTGGAAATTAAACGATAAAGAGTACATTTTAGTACATGACATTTTCATTTGTAGAAGACCAGCAACCTGAATTCCCTGTCTTGGAATTACTGTGTTCATCTCCACAGGTACCCAGGAATGAAATGAAATATCCCCCAACACAGTAGGCACACCTCACTGCTGTCACACACACCCCAAACCTTCTTCCAAAAAAATATTGTATTGAAATCAAATGAGAAACCCAAACCTGCACAGTGGTTGTTCAAGCAATTTTCGTGTGCTTTTAGAATGGAGCACATCCTTGACACTTCTCTGGTGGATATTTTTACTATTCACAGGATAGTCGTTCAAGGAATATTACACTATACTCGTCTTCCTTTTTTTTTTTTAACCTAGGTGTTGAATCAATTAAATTGCAACTTATAAATTTCTGCTTGAAAACTCTTAGAGACTAGATTTCTTTATTTCCTTAATTTATAGGTCCTGTATGGAGTATATGAAAATGACCCCCTGCCCTTTTGAATCACTCTTTTCTTTCTCACCATCTAATTGTTCTTTGAGCCAGTATTTATTTGTCATATCACTGTGTTTCTACTCAGGGTGACAACTGAAATCAAGATAATCAAAGTCCCCAGGTCTTTATGGAACCCATAGTTTAGTCTGGTAAGTGGATAGCAAAGCCACAGTGAGTGCAGTTTCCGTTCTGTTTTGCTCACTATTTACCAGGCACTTCTCGAGGTGAGCGCATGTCCTGCAGCATCATCCTTACAACAAGATATACCTGATCATTTACAAAATGCATGGGAAGATCTGTGAAGCAGGTTCTCACTCTTTTCCCTACTGTATGAAGAAGGAAAGAGACAGAAGGAAGTGTTAAATGGTCAGTGCAGGGTCTCATGGTTAGGAGATGGTACTAGCATGATGCTGCAGATGATGTATTCATCGCCACAGGTACCCACAAATGAAACAAAATGTCACCCAATGCAGTAGACACACCTCACTGCTGTCACATACCCCCAAACTTTCCTCCAATAAAATATTGAAATTATTGAAGTATTGAAATTAATTAAATTTCAATTTAATATTGAAATTATTAAAGTATTGAAATTAAGTGAGATATGGTGAGAACATGACATAGAGACTCTTCACTGTTGTCTTAGCCTACCTATGCTGCTCTGACAAAAGCCCACAGACTAGGTAGCTTTGATGGCCAATGCTTATTATCTAACAGTCTTGGGGTCTGGAAGTCTAAGATCAGAGTCCAGCAGGGTTGAGTCTGGTAAGTCTTTTTCTCCAGCTTAAAGGCAGCCAATTTTCTTGTCTGCCTTCATGGCTAGAGAGAAACTCCCTGGTGTCTTTTCTAATAAATGCCCTAATCCGTCCTGTTTACAAGAGTCCCAGACTCATGTCTTTACCTAACCTTGATGGTTTTCCAGAGGTTATACATCCAAATAACTGTCGTTTAGGACGTGGAGCTTCAGCGTGTGGATTTGATGGACATAATGCAATCAATAGCACCTGGCTTTGTACGTTTTCTGGGTTAAAGGCCTTACTGTAGATGATAAATGGTATTTAAGAGCTATGGACGAGACTGTCTCCAAAGCAGAAGCTGCTGCTACATTTCAGCATTATCCCAACTACCCTGCTACATGACTCTTAGCTTCCCAAGCCCTTGAACTTTGAGAAAACCTGTGTTCCCGCCAAATGTATGCAAATGAAGTTGCTCCTTGGTGGGAAGACCATGGATGCTCAAACTTCTTTTATAAAACAGTGCGTATAAAACTTGCATATAACCTATGCACATTCTCTCATACGTGTTAAATCATCTTTAGATTACTTTTTACCTAACACAGTGTAATTGCTATATAAAAAGGCATTGCATCACTCAGGGAATAATGGCAGGAAAGTCAGCACATTCGATACAGACAGTATCTATTTTTTCATACATTCCTAATGTGCAGTTTTCTGTATCTGCAAAGGTAGACTTACAGGTGTGGAAAGCCAAGTCCACAGAGCCAAGCATAGCTATAGATGAATGACACATAATTCTGCAGTGAGTATATAGACGAGTACTCAGAGTGTGCATGCATGTATACAATACACGTATGTAGGGGAAGAGGGTAATAACTTTGGCCTTATACTTTCCTGTGCTGACATTTTGTAGTTGACTTTTTCTGAAGGTAGATATATGTTACCTTATTTGATCATTGTGGATGGAATGCTATCTACATTCTTATTTTTTCATGTGTAGGGACTGAAGGTGAGCTTCTCTTCCAAAGTCTGCACTTGACGTCTAGCTGAAGGAAGGCATCTGCCATAGACCTCGACTCCCTGACCAGTGTCCGTCCTCTGCTCCACAGCTACCTGGGGCTGGTGCGCCTTCTGCTGGAAGAGATGTTCTGAAAGAGATGTTTGCTGTCTGGCTGTGCTGTGCTGACATTTCATTTTGTTTCCTTGCTGTCCACACTCACATGCTGCAGAGATGCTTGTTTCAGTGCATCCTGAAGTATTGATTTCCAGTCAGCCCCTATCCCAAAGTCCCTGCTGCACACCCACTTCTATTTGCCTCACTTGAGCTCACTGTGTGCAGCTTCTGTAGCTATGTTAGTCTCACTTCTTTCATTGAGATGTCAGAAGTTTACTATGGCTACCAGGACATCGGGAATAAGAAGCCAACCAGGTTTTATTGAGCAGATTTGGCTATTTTTAAAAATTTAAAACACAGCCAGGTGGTGGTGCACACCTTTGATCCCAGCACTAGGAAGGCAGAGGCAGGCAGATCTCTATGAGTTCAAGGCCAGCCTGGTCTACATAGTGAGAATCAGGGCTACACAAAGAATCCCTGTCTTAAAAAAACAATCTTTTATAGAAAAAAAGTCTATTTGTATCGTAGCATATAAATCCATATGTTGGGTTATGTTATATTGCCTTTTAAATATGAGATTTTGCTTATATTTGCCCCTCCTTAGCCTGTCTCCATCTGTATTACTCCCACTTCCATATTTCTAATGTAGCATCTGACCTTCAAATAATTCTCTATGCTCATAACACTATATGCAAATATATGTCTATACATATCCTAAAAATCTTTAATGCATATTTATAAAGCTACGTTTTTACTTATAAAAAAATGAGATCATATTATAACAGCCTGTTTTTCATGTTGTTTTATCTAGTACAGTACACTTTAGTATATATCATTAACGAGTAGGTAGATAGTTGTAAAAAATCCAAAATTATAGCATGATACTGATATCACTCACAGCCTAGTTCATAATAATTCTTTAAGGGTCAAGTTTTCAGGATATATTCCAATTGCCCAGATTTCTTCTAAATTGTCTCTGGCTCTCGTGAGTAGGGTCCCGGTGCAAAAGCTGCATCCGACTCATACAGCTGGTAAGTCTCTCTGACACTTAAGACTTTTCTCCTTTCTTTCCTATTTGAAATTTATTTGTTAAAGTGACCCAATTCATTTTCCTTCCACAATCTCCTGTCTTCCCCATTTGGCCAGCTGCAAGGTCATGGTGCAAATTTAGCACATTATTTTGCTCTGTGCTTCTTTTAATTCTCTGTTGAATATAGAGGATCGACTAGAGTTGGGATTCTTGAACACTTAGTAGCTAGCGCTATGCACTTCCTGCCATTACACAGTGGAAGTACTGGTGCTTTGGCAACTTTTAATACAATATGGTCTTTGTGCTTCTGTTTATTTATTACATGTGTTTTATATTTGATGCTCAAAGGTTAATATGTTTGATGCTCAAATGATCTCCTTCCTTGGCAGACCGGAACCTTTCAGATTTACTCCTTTGGTCTTCTGCAATAAGACTCTGGTAGTTTGTTATGGTTTCCTAACTTTAAAGTACTATAAGGTAGCCTCGATCTACCCAGTATATTCTATATTGGGTTTAGATTGAGTAATCTTTCTAAGGAGGATTAGTCTCTTTTAGTGGGAAGTGATATTTATAGAACATAATTTTGGCTCTAAAATCATGACTCTGTTGTATTATATAGGACATAACATGAAATATTTAAGTCTCCCCCTTGCTCACATACACCTCGCTTCCAGTTTTTACAGAGCCTATCAACTGCAGAGCCACACAGGAGATGTGATGAAATTGTTCATGAAGCTCTCTCTAGCCCGTACTTCATCAGGAGAAAGGATCAGACTGGAAGCTGGCATGTGCAGAGCTGTAACTTAGAGTAGAAATTCTGGCAACCCATTGATTGTAAGGACTAGCACTCAGTGCTTCTTAAGCTGGGTAGAGAGTTTCTCCTGTGCTTCCTGGAGAGCTTGTTTAAAAGCTGAGAGATGCTATCCATCTCTCCTCTCCCCTCTCCATTGGAGAAAAGTTTTCCTTTTACTCCCTCGGGGACTTTAGTGGAAGCACATTTTCTCTTTGCCTTTTCTAACTGTGCGTCTGGCAAAGGAAGCCTGGTGGCTCTCCAAGTCATCTTGCAGTTTGGACCTCCTGTGTGCTCCATACAGCTCTGGATGGAGGTGCAGCTGGCTGCCATATTGGCAGCACATTTTATTCTAACAGAGGGCTCTCTGGGCCTTCTTGATTCTATATTTTATTTCTTTGCCAATCGGTGGACAGTGTGAAATGGAGGAAACAAAATTTATTGAGAGCTTTCAGCTCTATAACTAGCAATAACCATTCCTGGCTGGTGGCAGAGTTCCCCAGATGCCCCCTGCTATATAACCCTGATTTCCTAGCTCATTGTAAATCCACCACACTATACTAACTCTGCCAACTGTCCCTCTTTTAGTATCTACATAAAACAGAAAGCTCCCGGTAACGCTCTTATGGCTTTTAATAATGCTTATGGACTTTACAGAAAGGAAACTTTTGTTGGAGTATTATAGGCATTGCACAAAAGTACATGTAAATACACAGCTTGTAGATTTTTCAAAACTAAACACATTTATTTAATTTGCACTTGAATTGATAAATAGTACGTTACAAGTACCCTGGAAGCCTCTTTATGTTCTTTTCAGTGAGTATCTGCCCTTTTGCCTTCACTACCAACCATTCCCTGATTCCTAAAAGCACAGACTAATTTTGTCTGCTTTTGTATAACAGGACATATACTATGTACTCTTACATCTGGCTTCTTTCAGTATCTGTGATATTTAACCATATGAATAACTTTAGATTCTAATTGTATAGTGTTCTATAATGTGTCTCTAACAAAATAGATTTACCCTTTTTCTTTTGATGAGTATTGAGTTGTTTCTAATGTAGACTATTACAATTTCTGGCAATTATTACTACTATAGGACACAACTTTGCTGAATATTGACATATGGTTTTCTTGGGTATACCCATGGGAGAGATCTTTATTTTCACTGTGTGGACAATGTATTCTACTTTGTTCGATAACTCCAGATAGTTTTCCAGAGTATTTGTACCAAATCACACTTCCTCCAAGAGTGTGTGAGAGACTGGGTTAAGTAAGATACATCCTTGACAGCTCTTGAGTTTATCACTTTTGCTTTCTTTAATCATGTATACTTTGTAGTTGCAAACATCTTCCATAACAGAAGACTATGCAGTGTCAGCCTGAGTTCTGTTTGAAGTGTAGTGATTTGTTAGGGTAGAGCAGGCTGAACCTGACAACATTTAGACTTATTTCACGCAGTTGATCCAGAAGGATCTAGAAATGGACAGAATGGATGCAGTCAGCTCTGTGCATCATCAAGAAGAGAGGGCCTGTGGGCCCAAGGCAGTTGGCTGTTGTATAAACACTGTGGCAAGAAGTATAAAGATGGTGAAAGAGAAATGTCATTCATGTTTCCACTATGGTAATGCAGCAGTCACGCACTGGGTTCACATTCACCGGTATGCCTAAATTTTACATGGCTGAGTTCAAAGTCTAAACAGGTTTTATATTGTGTTCTTTTTGAGCTAAATGTTTTATCTGACACACTGTTGCATTTTGTTTAAATACTCCCTTCTTATGTGTGCTATATATAAACCTATGCATAATTTAGATAGCTTCTAATGTTTTACTATTATACACAGATCTGTAGAAAATATTCTCACCCATTTACTTCTTTCTCTTTTAAAAGATTAATTTAGGAGGCAAAGCTCTTAAGAATATCATTTTTGGATAGGAAATTATTATTTTTGATTCATTATGGTACATTTTTCTTTACAAAAGTCTTTCAACAATTTATACCAGAAAGACCCAACCTTCTTAGAAACAGTGCGTACAAAGTTCGACCTTCAGTAAAAAAAAAAAAAAAAAAAAAAAAAAAATGCTTCGTCAGGTTTATTAGGTTCACAATCACAATATATGTCAGACTGAAGGAGTAAATTCCTACTACTCACAAGATTTACAAGGGCCACTCAGTCTTATTTGTAATAGTCAATTATCAAAGAAGCCTGAATTTTCACTGGCAGGTAAATGGGTATATTTGTGGTATAGCTATTTAATTGAATTTATGTAGCAATTAAGAGGAATTATTGGTACTCATACGAGTACTGGATGGATTATGAAATAATTGTGCTGAATAAAGAATTTGAGAGGGAAAATATAGAATCTACAATTCCATTACATAAAATTATAAAATGCAGTAAGACGAGCTATAGTAAGCAGAGTGATGCTTGCTTTGGGAATGTGGGGTGGGCGTGGAGGAAGGTGAAATGAAAGATGGCAGAAGAGCACCTGGGTACTTTTGAACTTTCTGAGAGTATTTATTACCTTGATTAAGGTAATGATTTAATGAAGATACATGTAAATCACAGCTTATCACATTATCTACTACAAATATGTGAGGATATACAATATCAATTAAACTTCAACTAAGTTGTTCTAATACAAACTGCATTGCTCACTGTTACCAACAATGGGGAGATCAAAAGAGAATTAACATTAATTCATTATTATAGAGTGCAGTGGGATCAAGAAACACAATTAAACCTGCCATATTATATCATTTCAATCACAACAATTTCTATCCCTCATTTTTTTTTTTTTGATTTCAAAAAGGAAGATATATTCAAACCTTAACATAGGAGTCTATGGCATTACTTGGAAATGAAGACTTTACGGACTATTGTATGGTGTGTGTGTGTGTGCGTGCGTGTGTGTGTGTGTGTGTGTGTGTTTAGAATGAGAGATGAAGAGAGGAGAGCTTTGTGTAAATGGCAACAGAAACTGGAGTGACATGGCTGAGGGCCAAGCAACATTAAAGATTGCTGGAAGCCACCAGAAGCTAAGAGGAAGCAACTGAGGACTCTTTCCCAGAGTCTTTAGTGTCATAGAACTGCTGATTTTTGAATTCTTTAGAAGTCTTTAAGAAGTGAGACAGACTAAATTTCTGTTGTCGGGCACTGAAGTGGTCTAGTAGTCTAGTCTAAAGGCAGATGATAATACCAAATGGAAAATACAAGTTTATACTGACTAGCAGGCATCTGCTAGGTCCTTCTGTGAAGCTTTGTGCTCTCTCCTTGTTGATAGCTGCTGTTCTGGAGTCTAATGTCATCCATATCTGCATATTAAGATACTAACCCAGTGATTTTCAAATTATTATATTTGGACTTTTGGGGAGTCCTCAGGACCTTTCTGGGTAACTTTGGCATCTCTGATGCCAAGTGCATTCTCTTTTCATCCCGTCATCACCCTGACATATGCAGGGACTGCATTAAACACCTTAGTGCAAACCCAGTCAGCACCACAAAGTACACTGGCGAACGTTCTAGTCCTGAGCCTTATGCACTGGCAGAAAGCAAAGGCAAAGGAATGCCACTTAAGAGTCACCTTGATGAACCAGCACAATGGTTAATGCGATTAAATGTAGCTGCTTGAACGTGCATCTTCTAAAATATTCTGTGGAACAGTGTGGGGCATAGAAACAAAGCATTTTCATTACATATGAAAATGCAAAAATGATAGTTGTGTGATTCCCACAAACAGTTACACTGGACAGACAAATCCTGGTTGAATATTACTAAGAAATAGGGACTTTGGAAAATATGTGTTCAGAAGCTTAGAAGCAGCCATCCCTGAGCTTCTCTCTCTCTCCCTCTTTCCCTCTCCCTCTCCCTCTCCCTCTCCCTCTCCCTCTCCTCTCCTTTTCTTTTCCTCTCTCTCTCTGTCTCTCTCTTTCCTCCTCCTCCTCCTCTTCCTCCTCCTCCTCCTCCTCCTCC
>NW_021620757.1:387789-395777 GCF_004785775.1 Grammomys surdaster
CATGAGGGATCTACCTACCCTGCCTCCCCAGCACCAGGATCACAAGTGCCAGCTGCTACGCTCAGGTTTTCACACGGTTTGTGGGGGGATCCAACTGAGATCCTCATGCTTGCACAGTGTATATTACCAACTGAGCTATTGCCCGACCCTGAGACTCTGTTTTTCTTACTGAAAATTGTGTTTCTGTAAAAGCTTACACACAATACAAGCAAGGTCCAGGTAACCATGGGGCTTTGCTGAAGGATGCAGGATGAGCATAAAGAACGGCCATCACGTTTGGAAACCTGGGCCCCTCTGATTTCCGGCCCACTACCCTTCCCATTCACTGCACAGGACAGGTGGCTTCCGCATTTCACGCATCTCCTCCTTGAGAGAGTGAGTAATGCTGCAAGAGGAAGAAACGCCAGGTGGAAAAATTGACAAGTCAGACATTACACAGTCACTTAATTTTTATCTTGTAATTTTCACAATCTGAGCAACCAAGTAGAATCCATAAAGAAGACACTAAAGTGTGGCCCAATAAAACTCATCTGACCGGGGATACAGGTGCCCGTGTTTTGGTTTTTGGCTTTCGTTTTGTTTCATTTTAATGTCAGCTATTTTCTGGGCCCAGTGCTCACTTTGACAAAAGCTGTCCTGTGTTGCCAATTGAGATACGGCACAAAGCTTCTACGATTAAGGAATTCAGAATCTATCCAACAGAAAGCCTTGAGGGCAGAAAGAAACACTAAGGGAGAAACATCTCAACATCATGTACGGACGAATGCCTGAAATAAATATTAACTGTTATTTCTGCAAATGTTCCTACTGTTTTATAGACTTCATTTCCCCCATTTGTGAGTCGGCAATGTATTCAAGCTGCATTCTGGGCTTCTGCTCACGATGATCCTCTCAGCGTGGGCTGGGTCAGTGTTTGTAGCTCAGCTGGCTGGTGCCGGAGTAAAGAACGCCTCTGATTTGATTCCACCCCAGGCACTGAAGGATTTTCAAGATTTTCCTCTTAATATTTGGCTTTGCCTGATAATCCTAGAGCATGCTGGGAAATCTCAGCAAGAGAAAAAATTTAGTAACCACGGGGAAGCCTGCTCCGAGGGCTGTGGCTAAGTCTGAAAGCTCAGGAGTATGACTGCTAATGACTCTTGAATGTTCCGTTTCTCCCAAGGTTTCCCTTCAACATAAAGCATGTAGGCTTGGGAGGGCAGAGGGCTCTTAGAAAACTCAGCCATCCCCTGAAACACAAATAAATGTCTGATTGAGCCATTTCCCATGAGACAAGCCATTAGTCAAAGAGGTGCATGGAACCATATGGCTCAGCTTGCAATACTGAATTTCAAAAGCAAGAGTTGGCAAAGAGCGCGATGCAATTTTTACCTCGTGGTTTTTTATCTTTTTCTTTCTTAGTTGTTGAGGGCTGACCTTGGCTTAACATATGCAGGATTGAAAACTTTATTCTTATTTTTATTTTTGCTTCTCGGTGTTGGGGAAAGCTTCCAATTCAGAAACAGACTTTATAGTCAATGGGGTGACTAAATCCCAAAGGCTTGAAGGTTTGCTTTCTACAAACCAGCTCCCGTGCTTTTCTATTTTTTCTTTTGTTATTGTTTGTGTACTTTGGCTTTCTTGCCTTGAGCCGTTTAGGCTGAATTCTCATTCTTTCTCAGTGATGGCAGGTATGAGCTGGCCCTGAGAGTGACAGATAGGGAGTCAGGTTCTGTTTGTAGTGTGGGGTGGGGGAAGGGCTCCTTTTGCTGGTTGGGTCAGGACGATGAGTGGCTTTAGTACCGGGCAGTTTTGTGGTAAAGTGGCCAAGCCTGATGTGGAAGGAATCCATCCACCCAGAGGTGGAGTGTGTGCAGCACACACACCTGTAAACCCAAGAAGCCTTGCCTGATGACTCTGTACCTACAGAGCCTTATCCACGGCAGTTAGGATGAGCACATAGTCCCCTGTATGCAGGGAATAACCACTGACTGCCTAATTGAATTAAATCCAATTCACTTCCTACTGAGGAAAATGCCAGAAGCTTGAACATAATTAACTCTTGTGATTTAGGTTATCCTCATTATAAGTAAGCAGAAAAAGCATCATCAGAGAGGGTAAATATTTTGTCTAAGTCCGTACAATTCTCCTTAGTATATGCCTTCCATTAATTTATAAAAGATAGATTAAAATAGTCCATAGAAGTTTCTTACATTCACAGTTTGTCTTGTGACTGCCTCCTCAGTTTGAATGGGAATGTCCCCCATAGGCTCACACATTTGAGCTCTTGGTCCCAATTGGCAGTGCTGTTTAAAGAGGTTACAGAACCTTCAGGAGGAAGATTTTTGTTCCAGGAAGTTCAGGGACCAAGGAAGTGCTCCAGCCTTCTCTCACTTCCTGGCTTCTTTCTGCCTTGTGTTTCTGACTGAAGATGTGATCCCGTGTCTCCCCAGATGCTGGCTACCACATTTCCTCCGTCTGCCATTCCACACTCTCCCTCTGAACCACAAGCCAAGTAAACTATTTCTCCATAAGCCACAAGAGTCATGGTGTTTTATCATAGCAACAGAGAGAGCTTAATACAGTGAGCCTTTCCCATTCATTTCTGTTAGTATGTATTAATTATGTAAAATACTGGATTTCATAGTGATATTTTCATATGTATATGAACTGTATGAACTGTGCTATAATCTCTCTCTCTCTCTCTCTCTCTCTCTCTCTCTCTCTCTCTCATTACTGTCTCTTGTCCTCCAATCCTTAATCCTTTCCCGTTACTCCCCTCTCTCTTCCCCAATGGTCTCTTCTCTACTTTCATGGGGTTTTTTTTTTAGAATGTAGATTACTCATGAGAGAGAACGTGTGATATTTGTCTTTCTCTGTCTGACTCATTTTACTGAAGAGTAACTTTCTTACCTTCTTTCCTTTCTGGGGCAAGACTGAAACCTCACTGGGCTGTTGGCTCCACAGTTGAGAGCAATTGCTATTCTTTGGAGAACCTGAGTTCAGTTGCTGCTCGCCTCAGGCAGCTCACACACAATATCTGTTACTCATCTCCAGGAGATCTGATACCCTCACCAGCCTCCATGGCTACTCTCACACACGTACATACTCACATACAAACACACATAACACAAATAAGCATAAAATAATATTTTTATGATCAAAGAAAACCACACCAAGCCGAACCAAACCGTCATGCCCAGGTCACATGGCCTGTGAATTTTTTATATCCTATGACTATTTGCCTTCTCCCCAGGATATTAAGTGAAGCATAATATTCAATTAATTTTAGATTCATGGGAACTTTGGGAAATATATGTAGATGTCTCTCTGCCCAAAGGTACCTGCATGTGCACATGTATAAAATAGAAGACATGTAAAATTCCACTTACTGGAAGTTAAATAGAAATAAAATCATGCGATGATTGTCTCAAGTTAGATGCTCTCAAGCCTTGTGTCTATGCTGGAGTACAAAAGACCTACTTAGGCTCCTCAGTGAGAAAATGTGATCACTCTTACCACTCTCTTAAGTCGCAGTCTTGATATAAAGTCTTGTCTGCAGACAAATGGAAGTTAAGTCGTTTTTAAAATTATTGTAATTTAAGGAAACCTTCTCAACAAAGTACTAGTGTCTCTTTTTTTCATGTCATCGAGTCTTCATGACACCTATGAATGCTATTACAGAGAATAAACATAGAATAGGCGTGCCTGCCTGCACTTTAGACAGCTGGCTCTTTGGTTTACATGGTAGAATGACTGACGTGATGCGTGTACCGCCCTCAGTCCGTGGTAGAGTGACTGACGTGATGCATGTACCAGCTTCCGTCCTGCCTGTGCAGCACTCAGTTTACCATGTGCATGGTTACACCAGGCAGACCTGATTTCCAGTGACGGAGGTGCTAAGACTTCTCTCTTTGTTTCCAGTGTAGAACACAGCGGTTGAAGAGCCCATGGTCCTAGCAGTTTCCCAGTTCTGAGAAGGAGGGCAGTGCAGAGGAGATGTACGGTTCCTTTCCTCCTAGGGTATCAGTCTGAGGGAGGGCCGAGAGAAAGAGAATAAACAGGAATAATGCTAAGAAATTGGCTCCTCTGATGGCAAAGGGCTGACTGATTGCCGACTCTAAAATTTGAAGGACTTTTGGACTCTCCGGAGTTGTAGTTGTAGTCTGGTGTCTGAAGTCTCTATGGTAACCTAAAATCTCTGGATTTTTATGTTTCTGTGCTGAGGCAGAAATCCTTGTTCTCTAGAAACTTCAGTTCTTGTGTAGACGTTGAGATATCCCCAAAACCCACACACATATTAAAGGAAATTTCAGCTGGAGCTAGGGAGAGAGAGGGTTCAGTGGTTAAGATCTCTTGGCTGCTGTGTCAGACACTGAAGTTCCCAGCATTCATTACGCAGCTCACAACCACAGGTAACTCCAGTTCCGGAGAATACAACGCCCTCTGCTGGCCTTTATGGGCACCCACATGCATGATGCGCCCACACAACAGATAAATAAAAATAAAAAGAAACTCCAGCCATTCCCAAGAGAGTCTTAATGGAAAATTTAACAGAGTAATTTAGATTGCTAATAAGGAGTCAAATGTCAGAAATATCTCAGGTGCTCCTGAAGAAATGCATTGTGGGTGGTAGACATGGACATCTGAACAGAATACGTACATTTTTTACCACTATTTACACAAATATTATATCAAACATTATAAATACAAATATTTTAAATTTGCTAATTGTATAAATTATCACTGCTTTGGGTACTGGGAGAATTATGGACAGTAATATGAGATGTTGGATATTGTGTTGTAACTGTGTTAGCTTATTGTATCTTGCAACATTATGCTGCAATCCTTAAACAGACACGCTAAAATTTATTAAATGTCATCACCATCCAGTCACTATGAGGAGGCATGGATAAGTAATCATTGTGACAGAGAAAAGAATAGAGAGGAAAGCCATGAAATAAATGTCCATATTTACAGGATATGTGAAGTTGATCCCAAATGTGGTTTAAATATGATAGATAAAGCTTTAATTAAAAAAATATATAGGCTAGCCTTACATCTATAGTTGAAGACTACTTTGTTTTACCCCTCCAGTAGAGCTGAGAATGGACCCCAGAGATGCCTCCCCCATGCTAGGCAGACCCTGGCTCTGCACAGTCAGAGCCTCACCCACAGAAGACCATTTCGTGGCAAAGCTTCAGGAAAAGTGCACTTGCGTTTGGAATCAGGTGTTTGATGAGTCTCTGTTAGAACCTACCCAGAAAATTCTTCTGGTCCTGGGATTTTCTTTATGGCAGTTTTAAAGTGGATTCTGTTATCTTAATGAACATGAGATAATTCTGCTTTTTCCAGTTTTCTGACTTTTCGTGTGTGTCAGTAATTTAAATATTTTAGGGAACTTGTCATTTTTCCTTTTTTTTATTTTATTGGCAAAATGTCATTGTTAGTTTTTACTAGAAACCTATAGTTGTGATCATTACTATTCCTAACATTCTAACTTTTCTATTTGCTTCAGAATGATTTTACTAAAATTAGTTAAAATGAAAGGCAGACTTTTGGCTCTGCTCTGCCTTTTCACTAAGTGACAATTGTTTTCCTACCCCATTAATAATTCTGCTTATCTTTATTATTTAGTTTTTGCTCATTGCTTTGCTTTTAGTGTCCATTTTTGAAGACTATTTTGTTTTTAGTTTTGTGTTTTGTGTGTGTGCCTGTGTGAATCCCCAGATTTATGTAGGTGTCTTCAGGAGTCAGGAGAGGGAATTGAATCCCATGGTATGAGTGACCAAGTAGTAAGTCTTAGGTTTGGTCCTCCATGAGCGTGGTTACGTGCTCTTAACTACTGAGCCGTCTCTCCAGCTTCTTATAGACTTTGATTTGTATAAATTTAGATTTAATTTTTGGTTCATTGAAAAGAAAGAAACCTTTCATTGAAAGAAAACCTTTTTTTCTCTGGTGAAAATGCTTACAGCTACAGGTTTGTTCTTTTTTCTTTAATTTATTTATTTATTTACGATCCAGCCATTGCCCACCCCCCTAGTCTCCTCTCCCACAATTCCTCACTGCATTCCTCTTCCCCCTGTCCCACAGAGGATGGTTCCTCACCACCAGGCCTTCCCCCTCCCTGGGACTTCAAGTCTCTGGAAGACTTATCTTCTCCCACTGAGGACAGAGCAGGCAGTCTTTTGCTATATATGTGTTGGGGGCCTCGAACCAGCTTGTGTATGCTGCCGGGTTGGTGGCTCAGTGTCTGGGAGCTCCCAGGGGTCCAGGTTAGTTGAGACTGCTGGTCTTCCTACAATGTTGCCCTCCTCCTCAGCTTTTTCTAGCCTTCCCCTAATTTAACCATAGGGATCCCTGACTTCAGACCAATGGTTGGGTGTGAGTATCTGCTTCTGTCTCAGTCAGCTGCTGATAGGGCTGCTCAGAGGACAGCCACGGTAGGTTCCTGTTTGTAAGCACATTGTAGCATCAGTAATCGTGTCAGGCCTTGGTGTCTCCCCAAGAGCTGGCCCCCTATTTGAGCTGGACTACCTTTTCCTCAACCTCTTCTCCATTTTTGTCTCTGCAGTTCTTTTAGACAGGAACACTTTTGGGTCAGAAATTTTGACTGTGGGTTGGTAACTTCATCCCTCCATTGAGGCCCTGTCCATCTACTGGAGATGGACTCTTTGAGTTCCCTTTCTGTTCTGTTGGAAATTTCATCTAAGGTCACTCCTATTGAGTCTTGAGAGTTTCTCACCTCCCAGGTCTCTGATACTTTCTAAAGGGTCTTCCTACCTCTTATCTTCTGAGGCTGTATATTTCTATTTATTCTGCTGGTTTTCTGAGCTTTTCTCCTGTCCTACCTCACCTTACCTGATTCTGTTCCCCTTTTCCCCTCCCCTCACCCGCCCAAATTCCTCCCTCCCTCTGCCTTCTGTTATTATTTTCTTCCCCCTACTACGTGGGATCAAAGCATCCTCAATTGTCCTTTCTGCTTGTTAAAGTTCTTAGATTCTGTGGGTTGTATCCTAGGTATTGTGTATTTTTTGGCTAATATCCACTTATTAGTGAGTATATACATGTATGTCCTTTTGAGTCTGGGTTATCTTACACAGGATGATATTTTCTAGTTCCATCTATTTGCCTGAAAAATTTGTGGTGTCCTGCCCCTAGACCAGGCAGAGAGGGGCCATCCAGAACCCTCTCTGACAGGCAACCTGAATTCTTGCTTAGGCTGTGAGGCTAAGCACTACAAGGGAATGTCAATAAAAGTTAAAAATATCTCTCTGGGTTCCCTGAGGGACAAGCCTGACTGCATAGGGGTTGATGTCAAAAGTATCCCCTCTCCAGGAAAAAGACATTGGGATGGGTATGGCCCTCATGCCTCACTGGACAACAACAGGGGGACCAGAGCCATTACAAGGTCCCCTTCAATTACTGGAGGTCAGGCCTCTATCCCCACCTTCGCAAGATTAGAATTTCCATAGCCCGTCTATACTTAGAGAAGGGAGGAGATGTCAGGGGCATTCCTGCTTACACACTGAAGGCCTAAAATCAGCCATAGGCCTAAAATCAGCAATAGGCCTGTCATACATGTATACTAACACCAAGTCTTGGGTCTCTGTGGATAAACACTGAAACAGATGGCTATAAGCTATTGTAAACAGGCAGTTTTTATGACAATTTACCAGCCTGAGTAGTCATAGACCTTGTAAATAGGTAGCCTTGGCAGATACTACCAACTTAGATAAGGACAAGTGAGTCATAGGCAGAGTTATAGTGACCTGTCCCCTGAACCCTCATCCAGCTGATACCCTGTTCTGAAAAATATCTGTACTCCCCCTGAACACCCACGCTCCAGTGTCATCCCCTTCTCCATGTCCTGCCTTTTTGTGTTTATAACCCCTGTGTGAATGAGTATAAATTACAATTTGAAAAAAATAAATAAATTATATATATATATATATACATATATACATATATATATATATATATATATATATGTATATATGTATATATAC
>NW_021620757.1:395877-433297 GCF_004785775.1 Grammomys surdaster
ATATATATATATGTATATATGTATATATACATATATATATATAATTTTAAAGTTGTTGCTTTTAATAGCTGAATGGTATTTCATTGTGTAAATGTACTAAAGGTATTTATCTTTGTACTTTTTGTTATTCTAATTTTAAATGTGATTTCACCTTTGATCTATGAATTATTTAGAAGTACTATTTTAATTTTCCAAATGGCCTAAACAAAACTATCACTGGGACAGGAAAGATGCTTTAGTGGTTAGGAGTACTGGGGTTCTTGCAGAGGATCCAGGTTCAATTCCTAGCACAGTTACAGGTGGTTTACAACCATCTGTAACTCTAGTCCCTGAGGATCCATGGGTATCAGGTATGCATGTTGTACACAGACATACATGCAAACAAAATACCTATACTCTAAATAAGTTATTAATTAAGTAAATAAATAAATATTTTTACAATAGTGACCACTGATATCTAATTTAATCAAATCAGGCCATTCAGATGATGATAGAATTCTTCAAAACTTTATTGAGACACTTCTGTAAGATCAGTTTTTATAATAGTCTGCACGTGCTTGAGTGCAATATTTATTCCATGCTGTGTTTTACACATACACACTATTATAAAGAGATCATTTGTTCTGTTCTTCAAATATTCTGTATACACATTGGTTGGCTGTTTGCTTAGTCTCCAACAAACCAAGAGAGATAGATTAAAACCTATACTATTTGTCGGATATATAAATTTATCCTTTCATTCAATATCTCCTGTTCTGTGATCTTTTCAAAAAATGCTTTATGTACAGTTTACTGGTTATTTTATGATTTACATAAATGTTTAAAGTTTTCATGTCTTACTGGAAAACTGATTGTTTATTAATATGCAGAAACCGTCATTAGTACAACTTTCTCCGAAAGCCTATTTTTTGCCTGATATTAATTCAGAGGCATCAGATTTCTTCTGTTTGGGGCATGCTTGATGAATGTTTTTCTGTCCATTTGCCTTTAAGTCTTCTGTGTAATTTAAGAATATGCTGTCCATAAATTCCGTTTCAGATGTGATTTAAAAAAAACTATATTGTTCTCTTCTCTTCATCCTCCAATCTGATTTGATTATACTGATCACATTGCTGATACACATTTGATCATATACTTTTACATACATTCATTTATATTGATTGTATTGCTGATACATTTCATCCCCTCCACCTTCTTTAGTGATATTTGTTTCAACAAACACCTTCCATGTTATGGAACCTCAACTTCTTAATGTGTACATAGACAGTTGGACTTTAGTTTGCTGTGTTTTCAAGGTGGCATGCTATAGAAGAGTAAAGGCAGCTTATTGGTATTGACGAATGCCTTTCTGACCCCACAAATATGTTCCTCTGAGATACTAGATCACCTCATAAAGTAACACCCACTCATTGCCTCCCTCTGTCATCAAGCACTCTCTCTCTCTCTCTCTCTCTCTCTCTCTCTCTCTCCCTTCCCTTTGTTTTTGAGACAAAATCTTTCTGACTATCCCAGCTGTCCTTGAACTTGCTATGCAGCTCAGCTTTCCACAAACTCTCATTCCTCCTGCCTCAGTCTCCTGTGTACTCATCCAGTTCTTTCTGGATAATAAAGTCTATGAAGAAATAAAGACCTCTGGGGGCTGGACCTGCAGGTAAACACACTAAGAGGCCTATCCGGCATCCTGAAAACCACAGTGTTGCCTGGAACAAATGATCTGACAGAGTTCTCTCTGGAGCATCTTCCTCCATTATCTTGGCCTTAGACTCCTGGCACTGTGGGATTCTGTACTGGTGTTTTCACACAGCCCTGTAACATAGCTCATTTTCTTTGTCTCTGCTTCTGTTAACTTCTGCTTTTCTGCCCCATAGCTGGTGCCTACAGCCTTCCATACTCCCTCCCTCACCACTCTGACATATACAGGCTTCTATCTCCCTTGGGCACAGGATGGTCCCCTGTCAATTGTCTGGTCCCCAAGCAGTCCGTGCAGACTCAGGTGGGCTTCCCAGATAGTCCTGTGGGGATGATTATCTGAAAGCAACTGAGTCATCCCCCTGGGGTGTAGAACCCTGTGATTTGCACTTCAATAGGTTTTCTAGTTCGTTCTCTTGTGACCAGTGTTTTGCAAGTATCCCTTAAGCATTCCTGTCCTTTGTGTCCTTGCCTGCCATGGCTGCCCTCTGCCAGGTGACTCACTGGCCTGACCCAAATATGAGATTGCTCTGTCCCACTAATGTGCTTGTGTCTATTGTTTGGGCATTTTAGAAAATCCTATGCCAAGAGTGCCTGCCTGCCCTTTGTAATCACAAATGGAATTTGCCTTTTATTTCACAAATAACCCATTTCTCCAGGCCTCATCTCTTTGTAGGTACAAATAAAGGCACTTAATGTTTATTGCCCAAGGTTTACTGACTCATGCCCACACCTACATACACCCACATAATACAAGACCTCAATGCCCTGCAAAAATCTCCTCCCTGAGTTTCTGGGGGGGGGGGTCTTGGCCAGGGCTTTGATTTGCTCCATATGACTGCTAACTGGTGGGAGTTCATTGGGAATCTTGTAGACTGTGCTTTTCCAGGTAAAGACTGGCAGTGGCCTTCCTGAAGATGCAGATGTCCATCTTCCCAACAGATAGGGACTGTCTCTTCATCTCTCTGTCCCACAGACATGAATTCCTAGGGAGCTAGAGTTATGTTGCCAGGCATCCTAACCTGTGTGTGGCCATTGGCCATTGCCTGTGTGACACAGGAGTGGGGATGCGGAGTGAGGATTGCCCTGATGTTGTGATTTCCTTTTCTCCATCTCAGCAAAGCTCCCTCCTCTGGCTTCTCCAAGTTCCTGGTGAAACCATTTCATTCAATTTCTACAAGCAGTACCTCTCTTGAACACTGCAGAGAAATGCTGGGTCTCCAGCTCAATCATATCCCTGAATACCCACAGATAAACCATTGGCTCTAAGCAAAGCCACTGTGAAAAGCCTTAGTCTTGTGGACTGTGTCTGTCACCAGCTCATCACACATGATCAACTAATACTTAAGCTCATTTTTACCTTAGGTTGAACAGCTCCCCCCCCCCCCAGTTGAGTAGATTAGGAGTCACTAATGAAAAATCCCTTAGATAAGCTTTACACAAACTTTAGAAGTTGGGAGAGGCTGTCAGAGTGAAAGAATATGCTACAGTTTGGATCTTAAGTAACTTCGAAGGCAGTGGTTCTCAACCTGTAGGTCACAATCCCCACAGGGATCATATATCAGATATTATCCTTCATTCTCAGATATTTACATGATGATTCATAACAATAGCAAAATTACAGTTATGAGGTAGCAATGAAATAATTTTCTGGTTGGGGGTCACCACAACATGAGGAGCTGTATTAAAGGATCACAGCATTAGGAAGGTTGAGAACCACTGTGAAGGGTGATGAGGTAAAGGCTTGGTCATCATTATAGAGCTGTTGGGAAATGGTGGTGTCCTATTTTTTCCCTCTATTGTTGTGATAAAACACTGACCAAACCTACCTTGAAGATGAAAGGGTTTACAGGTCCATTATCAAGACAAGTTAGGATAAGAATCTGGAGGCAGGCACTGAGACAAGAGCCAGGCAGTACTACCGAGGCAGTAAACAAGAGTGCTGTTTACTGGCTTCCTTCTAGGCTTTTATACTCTTTTATTTATAAATCCCAAGCCCACCTGTCTAGAGATGGTACTGTCCACAGTGGGTGGGGTCCTCTCATAACCCTCCTGTATTGAATAGTAAGTATCTAAAAAGATACCAAGATAGACATACCCACGGGCCAATCTGATCAATGTTGACAATCAAGATTAGCTAGCAAAGTGGAGACTAGAATGGGTGGGGCCCAAAGGGAAGTTTTACATCTTTAGGAGGAAACCCTTATAGGGAACTACAGAGTCCCAGCCCTCTCTCTTTCTCTATTTAGCTCCAAGGCCATAGGTGAGTGGGTTTGATCTACCATGCACTCTCACCAAGATCTCACAGGCCTAAAAGCAAAGAATCTGCTTTCATGAGGCATCCTTTGAAGCCATGAGCCCGAATCAGCCTCTTTATAAGTTGACTGCTGCAGATATTTGTTATGGTTACAGAAAGCTAACTACCACCAACCCAAATGATCCTGGTGCTTATTAAAAATGAAACAAAAGAAATGCAGAGGCATGCTCTTCATTGGAAACACAGCATCTGACATCTGAGTTACAGAATACAAAAGGACGGGAGGAAGAAAACAGGAAAGTGAATGCTATGCATGGTTGTACTTTATAAGTGGAACCCATTCTCTCCTACCTTCCTCTTCATTTACCATGAAAGGCCAGCTGTCATGGGGAGCTGTTCCTATACCCATTACCATTCTTCTATCAGAAGGGAAGATAAAACCTTAACAAAGGAACAGATGATCTGAGGCTGCTGATTCCCCCAACTCCAGATCTGCTTTCGAGAGGAAGTTGCATCCTTGCAGAATTATTATTATCAATCAGCCTTTATTGCTTCGGCTTTCTTTATTGCATTCTAACACACAAAGTAATGAAAACATATAATAAAGAGAATAAAACACGCAATGCATCACCGTGCAGATATCGCAATCATAGCAAATCCAATGTAAATGCCCTACAGGGAATACTGGAGTCTTCCAATACATTGCTAACAGTTTGCATGATACTACATTCCGTTACTTATCTACTAAAGCTGTCATGCTTTGCTAAATATCATTGCAGCATCAACCCCAAGTAACACTCCTCCTTCCCATCCTCCAAAGGGGAAGCATATTTCTTTGCTGTCACTGGTTTTAATGTTTGCAAAGAGGAGCTTGGGCTCCTGAATAATTAATACATAACGATTACTAAGCCATGGGTAGTTTACTATTCCAGCCCCTCTGGTCTTCGCAATGTTGCCGGCTTTAATGTGCACTTGGAATTGGAACCAAGAGGTAGTAAAAGCCATTAAGACAGTATGGAACTCAGTCAATAATGATTTAGAGTTTGAATGTATCCTGGGTTTTTCCATCTTGGCTCTCAAGCCCCATCTGCTGCTCGTGCTCTGACTTGGTCCGCCTTCTGCAAGTGCTTCTACAAGGGCAGCATTTCTGCACTGTTCACACTTACTTAAAAGAGTCACCACTCAAAAGTTCAGGTCAAGTGTACACTTCCTCTGCAGCATTTCCAGCAGTGGGGGAGAACGTGGGCGATGGCTAAGGACCCTTGAGATGTTTCTGTCAGTTACACACACATTGAGCAAATTTCATGATCTCCCACAGTATAGGGATTCAGCAAATGTTAATACTACTAATTTAGAGAGAAATCCATCCTAGGGACACTAGATGGGACTTCCAATCTGGGCAAGAGGATTTCAAAGGACAAACTAGCAATGTTCTCCCAGAGGACAACAGAGAGATGGTCTGAAGACTGTCTCAGCCATGGGCAGAGATTTCTCCTCAAAGTCTTCCTCAAGATGGACTCAGATGATAACGATTCCTTTGTGTCAGAGGCTGTGGCATCCTGAAAGGCAGAGATGGATCATTTTTGTGACCTTGCCTGTGAGCTGCAACAATCTAATGTCCCACAAACATCCATAGAGAGACACAGCAGTGTGTGGCACACTCCTTTTGAGTGGGCATCAGAAAGAGCACTAGTTACTTCATAAGGGACAGCAGCCCAAATTTAGTCATCTTGGTACTTGATTTGGGTATGAAACCATAATGTGTATGATTCAGGCATGAAACCATAATTCCAAAAAGAATATATTGTATTATTCTGACTAAAAGGCCACTTAGGGCTTGCTCTTCAATAATGTTAGCATCTCCCATTTTCCTCCATTCTGACGTTCCTAGATATCTTCATTAAGTGAAACCAAAATTAGTATTTTAGAAATAAATATATAAATCTCTTGACTCTGATTCCCTAGATCTGTTTGCTTATAGTACGAGATATTGCTCCTTTTCTGAGGGGGTTCAGAGGAAGGTCTTTGGCTAAGTGGATCCTGGCGACCTACACATTAGCATAAGTCTAAAAGGTCAACCTTGCTAGTTCCTCCTCACCCTGCAGATCAAACCTTATGTGTGGTAATTGGCGCTTTGCCCTTTCCAGCATTTAAGCTGTTGCTGGGCCTGGCACTGGGTTAAATAGACAAGACCCTGTGTTGCTGGGAGGACAAATGGAAGTGAGGCTAGCTCGTGCACACGGCTCCCTGGTTGCGATCAGCTTGCTAATGAGTCATTTGTGAGAAAAGAATGAGGTGAGATAGAAATACCAGCAGGGTGACCTCAAGCCCCTCATGGGAAGGTGCCTGCTAGAACCACACCCCGAACAGCAATGCCTCTGAATATTGTGGGGACCTGGAAGTTACTAACTCCAAGTGAGTGTCTCCTGTCTAATCAGATGGCTGACATAGGTAAGCCAGTGTACTATAGAACATGTGGCCAATCCTTCTCTGACAAGTTGATAGCTGGTTTCCATGATGGTAGGGGTGGAGATAGAGCCCCGGAAGCCCAAAGGATGCATGTTCACTCCTAGAAGCTCTTTCAATACCTTTGTCTTATTTTTACCCCATTGTCAGGGTCTCACCATCCTTTTCAGTCATTTAGATTCCTTATATGAGTGACAGGTCATTTGAAAGGGAGGGAGGTGACTGGCTTTGTCAGGTGTGTGAGGTGGAATTTCACTCTTGATTACCATTAGTCACAGAGTGACATGAGATTGCTGTTACCAGAGTGCTGGGTGTTACACCATGTAGCTTAAAGGCCTCTCAATGGTCCTGCGATCCAAACTGCAGTCCGTCTCTTTCGCTCAGCTCTGAAACCAATTTCTGGACTAAGAGGCATAGGAGGAGCACAAATTCTAATTCTTTTCTTTAACTTTGTATCAGCTTGACCCTCCACTTATTTTGTCAAGCATGGGTAAATAATTTTACTCTATTATCTTTCCCATCTGCTTTAATATTGCAAGGGCCCTGGGTCACTTATGCCTTACTTGTATTGGACAAAATACTTTACGAGATGCATGAAGAAAATCTAAGCTGAGCAGCTAAAATGGGAGGAGGAATGAGTACAGTTAAAGTTAAAAATAAATTAATTAGCCTGCACAATGTGTTATATGTGCCACAAATTCAAGTATGTTGGGCCTTGAATAGAAAACTTAACCTTTCTCTACCTTTATTTTTTTTTTTCATATGTAATGGGAATAGTAATTGCATCTATTTCCTCAGGTTGAGAGCACTGGAAGATGTCATGCACACACAATAGTTTTTGCACTGCTGGGGCTGTCACGTGATTACGTGTTCATGTTAAGGGGGGGACGTGACAGTCAGTACTCTATTAACTGTCAATGGAGAGAAGCTAATGAGGCTTCTAAACACTCATGGCCAGAAACTAGGCCATGTTCAGAATATCCCTCACTGTTTGAAAAGGGAACTGTGTAGGCTTTAAAACCAGAGCACCTGGCTTTGAATCAAGCTTCTGTTCTGGCCAGTTACCTCCTTTGTTAGTTTCCTGTGGTTTCCATAGCAAATTATCATAAACATCAAAACTTAAAATGACAGAAACTTATGCTTCTACAGTCCTGGAGGCTGGAAGTCCAGAGTCAGTGTCCTGAGACTGAAGTCAATGTCTTCTGTTCCCATGTCTAGTGGCCGACAGTGTTCTTTTGCTTATAGAAGCATCCGTCCCTCCTGTTCCTCTCTGTGTTTCCTCTTCTGTCTTTTTCTATCTGTAGGTTTCTCTGTGTCACTGTATATGTGTAGGTTTCAGCCTACGTCTTGTAAAAATGAGTCATGAGGTTTTTCTTCAGCTTAAATACTACAGGCCTCCTTTCTGCTGGATAGTATTTTAAGAACTGAAATCTCTGGGATAAAAAGTCTCTGTCTCGAGAGAATTGTGTTCCATTTGCTGCAGATAGATGAATAAGGTGGTAGACAGCATAATAGAATGTTGGAATAATAGAATCGTGGACCTGGAGAGATGACTTGGAGGTTATGCACTTGCCCTGAGGATCTGAATTTCTATCCCCAGAACCAATGTAAGTGCCAGTGGGTCTGCTGGTCTACCTGTAATTCCAGCTCAGAAGGCAGAGATGAGGCTTTCCCCAAATCAAGCTGGCTGGTGAGAACAGCCATATTGGGTAGTTCTGGCTTTGATCGAGAGACTCTGCTTCACTGAATAAGGTAGAAGAGCTATCAGAGATGAGTCCCAACATCAACTTCAGGCCACCACATGCCTGTGTACACATATGCACATGTAATTGCATGCACTCTGTACAAACATGCATATGCAGAGAGCACCCCTCCACAGTGTGCCCACACAAAGATATGTGCCCACACACATGCAAGCATACATATATACACAGCCCACACCTCAATAGGGGGGGATGGACTAGGGATGGGGGAAGCTTCATCTGGCATACAAAGACTAATGGGGCTTTTTATGGTGTTTTCTATGGGTGAAGGCACAGAGGCAAACTTACCTTTTCTGAATAGGTGATGCCCTTAGTCGTTTTGAGTCCTAACTTAAGCATATTCTTTCTACTCCCCTTGCTTGACCTTTGTAGAATATAGGATACAGTAGAATGTAGAATAGAGTGCATGGTTACACTGTGGGATGAAAGGATGACATTCTGTTTGACTCTTCTCTCATTGTTGATGGCCATAAAGGGGTCCATCAGGAGGACACTTTTTAGTTTATCATAAAGAATACAGGAAGACATCTGAATCCATTTCCCCCTACTTCCCAATTTAAACGTGCCAGAATCGTTAATAATAAAGACAAGTTAAAGAAACCTTTGAGGTAGTTGGTGGGCTCGACGGATCTGGTCCCACAAAGGAATGACATGTTGATGGCAGAGGAGATGTTGATTGACATGTTGTTGATTCATTATCATGCTATCCAGGGCCTCTGCCTCCTGATTTCCTGTCAGATCCTTTGTTCAGTAAGCAGTGGAGATAGAAATAGGAATGTGTCATTCGTACCTACTGGGAACAAATGTTGTTTTTGCTTCCAAATGCATTGTCTCAGCACTCTGAGTAATTATTGTATGAGAGCTAACAACTGTAGTTCCAGTTTCACAGGAGCTGATAAATTATGGGTATCCTACTTGGAAAGACAAAGCATATTAATCAAAAGATAACAATTTCCAGTAGCACACTCCAAAGTAGCAAATAAATGGCTTAGGCAAAGAGTTTCAAAGTCATTTGGAAGAAGTCTTGTTTGGGGAAAATTCCTGTAGGAAATGGGTCCAGAATTGAGCTTCAGTGTATACAGTAGTCAGAAAAGTTGGAAGGCTTCATGTGAGGGGTGGCACCAGGGAGAGACAGGCAAGAAGAATGTGCTCATGTGCTATGGGGCAGAATTTAAGGCTTTGTTGTTGTTATTTTGTGTTTCATTTTGAGACAGGATCTTCCTATGGTGTGACCAGACTAACCTTGAACTTTTGATCCTTTTTCTTCTGCCTCATGATTCATTATTGTGTGCAGACATGTCTATGTTTGTCCACCTGGAGGAAGTAGTGTGACTACAACAAAGACTAGCCTTTGCTAGTATCGCCAACTCCATTCTTAGGTCTGAGATGCAGGATGAATAACTGAAAACAAGCAAAAGTTTCCTATCTCTGCTTCGATAAGATGTCTATCTCCTTTGCACCCTTAAACTTTGGTTGAGACTTGCCAGTCATTTAAGGTATGCCCATCATGAAATTGAATAGTTCTAAATTTACCCAATCTCTCTTCATTTCTTCCCACTCCAAGACTGAAGGCACTAACATAAGTGTACCTGGGAACTGGGCTGACACTCAAGTAGAGGCCATTATCTTATGATGGGAACTAAAGTCCTTCTCCCATCCAATCAATAACAGTTTTCTTGGTGTCAGAAAGACACAGCAGGGTTGTGTCTGAGAGCATGACTAACCAGGCAGTGGTTTAACTAACATCGCTCGACCACACATGTGTCACGCTGTCCACTTTCTCTCTTCCTCTCTATGGTCCATACAATCCTAATGCTGCTGTTGGTATTGGAAGGACATAGACAGAAATCCTTGTGATCTTTCCCAGTATGCTGATACTGGATAATTCTCCTTTCTAGTTCAATACCATCTACCTCTGTACCACCAAGATGCCAAGTGACCCAATCTTGTGTGTTGGGATACTCAAAGTCAGTCCTCTGTCCTAGGACCCCATTAACACAATTAGAGGTACATAATTATAAAATCTAATTTTCCATAGGGGAGCTTGGTCTAGATCCATTCATTCATTCACCTGCTACTTCCTAAGAATATATTATATTTCTTCCTTAACTCTGTGATGAAGATATTTGTGTTCTGTAGTGTTGGCAATGAGAAACTAAAAATTTGGGGGACTGGGTTGAAACATAGAGAACCTTTCCCAGTGTAGTCATACTGAGTAATTCTCCTTCCTAGTTCAATAACACTTATCTCTGTACCATTGAGATATCAGGTGACAAAACTTATAGATACTTTGTTTAATAAAATTTGTCAATTTATGGCTCTATAGCATCTGGGTCCGTGGTGACCTTCCACCCTTTATTACTATATCTTTAGAAAAGTCACCTTCTAGAGTTTTTATACTTTCTTTTGTTACAATGTATCAGTCTTCTGAGATTTAATTTTATACATACAAAAATAAATCAAGTATTTCTTAGTATGTGGCAAACTACTCACACTTTATATTTGGGTGATACTATTTAAAATCTAAGATTCACTTATCGTTCACTGTGGAACTAAGCATGTGGGCTTCACTTCACTTTATCATTCTACTGTATCACTATGATACTGAATTTGCCGATATTTTTCATAGTATACTTGATATTCAGTGTGGCAAGAACTTATTTTGCAACAATTTTGGGGGGATACATTTATAGTTTTCCCCCAATATTAAGTATTCATATATTCAATTTAAATTTCATTTGAAGTATTACTTGGGATTTTGATTGGATTTGCATTGAGATTCATTTGAGAGAATAGATAATATCATTAATAGTGGATTGTCACAGTGTTGAACATGTTTCTTAATTTGTCAAGAATTTTAAAATATATCTTTGTTTTGATTTTCTTTAAATTTTTTATTAAAATTTTGCTTATTTTTGTATCCTTCAGTAAACTTTTAAATCTGGGCTTTGTATATTTCTTTTTTAAAAGACTTTATTTTTTACTTTAATTGCATGAATGTTTCCCCTTTGTTTAAGTCGATCATGTGTGTGTGTAGTGCCTGCTGAAGCCAAAAGAGGGCATTAAATCCCCTAGAACTGGATGGAGTACAGATGGTTGTGAGCTGCCATATTGGTGCCAGGTACTGAATACTGGCCTTCTGCAAGAAAAGCAAGTACTCTTGATGCATGAGCCATCTCTCTATCCCCTAAAGGTATAGCCTAGGCTAGCCTCCAATTCATGACCCTTCTACCTCTGTATCTTCAGCATATCCTATAGGCACATAGAGCTGCACAACCTTTCATATTTCTGATAACATCCATTCCTGAACATCCCTGAGAACGAGTGTCATTGTGTACGTGACATTTCCTATTACTTCCTATTCATCTATTATTTGTAGGAAAGAAGTAGATTTTACAAACTGTACTGCTACACACATCATATGCAAAACTGTGCGCCAAATAAAATAGCATCTTAAATATTAAAAAAATCAGTTAATTCAAGGTAATATTGCAAAATATATTTATAATACAGAAGCAAGAGGATTTTTTTAAAATAAAGCAACAAAGGCAAAATCAAATGCCAAGCAAACACAATGGTTTTGATTACTTAAAAATTTAGGTATCTGTTCAGTGATGGAGGCAAACAAAAGAGAAGCTGAAGAAAAAATCGAGCAATGTATAAAGCACCAAAAGTTCAATATCTCTAGAACTGTATAAAGAAATGTGGAAAACAAGGGAAAAGCCAGAAACCCCAACAGGAAAATGGACAAAAGGATTCGGCTCTTTACCCAAGACGCTAGAAAATACATGAAAAGATGTTCAAATTTACGAGTAATCAGAGAACTAGAGTTTGGAAGAGATAGTTATTATTTTTCACATGAAACAAAAGTTGTGAAAGCTGTGGGCTGTGGAGAGGAGAAATGCCAGAGAATTGCTGGTGGGCGGGTGATGGATGTCCCTGCCCTGAAGGGCAATATACTGCGGCCCACTCGGCTTGTAGAGCCAGCCCAGACACACGTGACTTCCAGCCCAGCATTTTCCTTGAAGAACATGCCCCGGAGACCCCATCGCACAGGCTAATACGGTGATAGATGAAGATTTCCATCACAGAGTTTTGATGAAGATGTGGGGAAAACATGTTTGTTTGTCATTACAGGGTGATAGATACACACTGATTGCCGTGTGGACATTAGGAATGGGAGACTGGGTGCTAACACAGCAGCTGGTTTCGAAAAGGGAAGTTTAAGAAATGCAACAAAGCAGAAGTAGAATAAACTCTATAGCATGAGATCATTTCTGGCTCTTAGGATGCTGCCGTATAAATCACATACTATGCTGTCCTAGAACACAGAGAAGCTAATGGATTGTTTTAGATGAACTGATGCATAAAGAGGGAGAAAATCTCCATTTCTCCAGAGGGGGAGACAAATGAACCTGAAAGAGAATTAATAAACAAGTGGAGGGATTTGGAAAACTCTTCTTATTAATTTATTATTATTTTATTTTATTTTATTTGTGATTGTGCGTATACCTGTGTGAGTGTGTGTGTGCAGTGTGTGTAGGTGCCAGCAGAGTCTACAACAGGATGTCAGGTCCTTCATAGCTGGAATTATAGGCATTTGTCAGTTGCCTGACATGAGTACTGGGATTAGAATTCTTGTCCTTGTGATTGGGCAGCAAGCGCTCTTAATTACTGAGCCATTTCTCCATCCCCTGGAAAACAATGTTTAAAACTGTCAAAACAAAAGACTCAGAATGCATCTATCTACCATTACCATACAACTTTTGGGCAGTTAACAAGGTTGGTTAACCCCCAGGTGGATTAAAGGATTGTAAATGTCTCCTCCTTAGCAACTGCAGAGAATATAGAGCCACTGTTTTGTCTATCTCACAGTTTCCTCGGAAATTTAACTGAGAACAATACAAAGAGTGAAGTCTTTTAGCTCCCACACCATTTTCTTCAGGAGAGCCGCCTCCACTCTTCAGTTGCTATGGTGACAACATTTTGACTGACAGGTGCCCAACAATTTCTTTCTGATATACAGGAGCTGGGATGAGTATCTCTCTTGAGAAGGATGATGCACTTCTGGAAAAAGAAAAAACTTCTGAAATAGGAGATTCTTTTCCAGGTAGGAGCTTACATTTAAATGGTAATGAAGGCAGGGGTTCTGTTAGATTGTCATCATGAGAAAGTCAAGATTTTTATCCCTCATTTATGAGCTTCTCTAAACAGCCCAGACGGCTTTATCCATCATTCATCATAGTGCTCTGGGCAGGTGTAACGGCCACGGAGGAAGAGATGAACTCAGCCGGGTGCACTATAAAGGAACTTTATGTTCTCTCCTGTGGCCCTTTCACACCAACCCAGTGTGCTTCCTAAGCCAAATAGATTTTCCAGTAACTTCTAGATTATGAAAAGTTCTTCCTCCAACACTTCAAGTCACAAGAATGGGTCTCAGTTCATCAATTTAAAGGTGTGAATAGTTTAATAATAAAAACTCTGAACTTACTTAAAGTTTGAGATTCCCAATTCCCAAACTAGCAATGCTCTGGGCGGGGACTCTGAAGACGGGAGGGGACGAGTAACATCAACTTCGATATTTTCTGCAGGCTTTATCGTCGTATTACACCTCCTTTATATCACCCTTCTTAGCTGGCTCTGCACTTTTCAGGCTTGGAGCTGGAAGCAAGAAAAATAAATAAGAACGAGAAAGTTATTCCTATGTAGACAAAGGCACAGAGCAGAAAGCGAACGGACCTGGATGTTTTAAGTGGTTTTGGGGCAAAGGGCAGGTCCCTGTTCCCTAATTTTGAGTTGATCACCTTAGATGAAGAAAGGTGAACTTACAGCCTCAAAGTTTCAAGAAAACTTGTTCAGAATTTGCCTTGAACACTTAAGACCTGGTCTACCAAGGAAGAAAACGTTTTTGGGAGAGGGAGACCAATGAGCCAGGACTTGCTGGTAAGAGGAAAAGCCCACCTGGCCTCTGTCTCAGGTCAGGAGGGCAAAGATGAAGCTGGATGTTTGCTGTCTTTATTATCTGTCTGTAACCCCTTTCTGTCTGTCTGTCTATCAAGGATCTATCTAGCTCCTACACTGCCACTACAATCTTCAAATTAGAGGGCACAGTAGAACATGAGCATAGGCAGCATGAAAGGAATGTGGTGTGTGTGTGTGTGTGTGTGTGTGTGTGTGTGTGTGTGTTTAGTCCTGGCTGGCCTGGACCTTATTATGTATGGGCTGGCCTCAGACTCCTGTCCCTAAGCTACCTGCTTCTGCTTCCTGAGTGCCATGGCTAGAGGCATGCGCCATCACTCTTGGCCTTTCTCTAACTTTTATTTCCTTACATATTTTACACACACACACACACACACACACACACACACACACACACACACAGAGAGAGAGAGACAGAGACAGAGACAGAGAGAGACAGAGAGAGACAGAGAGAGAGACAGAGGGAGAGAGAGACACAGAGAGAGAGAGAGAGAGAGAGAGACAGAGAGAGAGAGAGAGAAAGATTCCTTACTTGATTATTTGGTTATTCCATGATATGGAGTATAGTTGTTTAACTTGTAGTTCGTTTTTTCACATTTAATAGGGTTTTTTTGTTTGTTTGTTTGTTTTTTTTTGGTTTGGTTTAGATTTTTGATTTTGAGGGATTTTTTTTGTTTGCTTTTTTGTTTTGTGTTTTTAAAGGTGTGATTTGAGTGGCTGTTCTGACTAATTTTTATGCCTACTTGAAACAAGTTAGAATTATTTTGGAAGAGGAAATTTCAATGGAGAAACTGTTCCTACCACCTCTACATGCGGGTAAGGCCGTAGCGCATTTTCCTGATCAAGACTGATGTGGGGAGGGCCCAGTCCGTTGTGCATGGTACTGTGGGCTTGTGGTCCAGACGTGTATAAGAAAGCAGGCTGAGCAAGCTGTGAGGAGCAAGCCAGTAAGCAGCATCCCTCATGGCCTCTGCATCAGTTCCTGCTTCCAGGGCCCCACCCTGTTTGGGTTTCTGCCCTGACTTACTTCAGTGCTAGACTGTGATGTGGAAGTGTAAGCTGAAGTAAAACCCTTTCCTCTCCAAATTTCTTTTGGTGTTTATCTCAGCAAATGTAATTCTAACAGAGACAGGGACCTTCGGTCATTGTCTTCTCTGACCACTCAAAGTCAGTTTGTCAGGATATTTGTCTGCATAGTAAGTTAATTCTTTGACTCATTCTGTAAATCACTAATGACTTTAGTGTGTGTGTGTGTGTGTGTGTGTGTGTGTGTGTGTGTGTATGTGTGTGTACTTGTGTGAATGTCTGTGGACATGTGCATACTGTGCCTGCAGAGGCCAGAGGAGAGCGTCAGAGTCTCTGGAGCTAGAGTTATGAGTGGTTGTGAGCTGTTGGATAGGGGTGCTGAGAACTGAGATCTGGTCCTCTGATGAGCAACAAGTGCTCTTAACTGCTGAGCCATCTCCCCAGGCGCCCAGCAAGCCCTATTTAAGACATGCCTAATCTTCTGCTGAACTAGTATGTTGGGTGAACTTCTTTATTGTGATTTTTGTTGTTGTTTACATCTGGGATTTTTTTTCCCCTAGCTTCAGTTTTCTAATGAATCCTCAATTTCCTTGAACATGGTAAGCTAACTAGGAAAAATGCCTGATAACTGTCTTATTATCTACTATTAATATGATTTTTCATTAATTAATTTATTCACATTATATCTCAACACAATTCTTCACAGACCTTGAGGAGCAATTTCTAGTGTCTGCTTTTGTTCTCTGGCATCTCTCACGACTTTCATTCACATTGGAGTGGCTTTGTGTGCCAGGTTCTTTCCATCTGCTACTCTTCACTTACAAGGAGAATGGAGAAATGACTTAGAGCCTAGTACAATGTTACTTTTCTCAAGACAAGACCAAAGTGTGCTTCTGGCACAGACTAGTGGCTTTAGGTATCCTGGGCCCTTCCAATCAACAGCAGGGAGTGAGACAACTCCACCCTGGTGTCTACTGCCCATGAGACACAGCCTGCTCATAGTCACCCTTATTCCTGCACTACATTTCTTTTGTGTGTGTATAGATCTCCCTGCTCTGGCAATCCACTCCAGTGCTTGTCTTTCTATCTCACAAGACTGTAGGAAGTTCTGCTCCTACCCTCAGCTACCAGGGTACATTTTAAAATGGCAGCCAACACCTCCTGGGACAAGAGAAAGCAGACTTGTCTAGCAAATCTTTCAGGTTGCCCCATAACTTGCTATTTACCTTCCCACTGCCAGTTATTTGAGTAAGTCAAACATGTATTTGTTCTTATGATTCCAATCTTTATGTCTTAGTGGTGTATGAAGATCATTGGACTTGGTGCCTTTCTGAGGAGATGATGACATGGTGGTGGTGATGATTATGGTGATGACAATAGCTAGAACCATTATTTAACATTTATTGCACGCCAGCCTTTAGGTTATATACCTTATGTGCAATACCTAGGCTACCCTCAAGAAACAACTGTTTTACTATTATCATAATTACTTAGAAAGATGAGTAACTGGTCTTTGCTTGATGTAGCTATTAGGTTGTAGTTTTTTAAACCTGTAAGAGATTATCTTTTAACTATTTCTAGAGAGAAGTTGTATATATCTGCTGTAGTTCAATGTATATTTGTTAAATTCTCACTATGAGTAGCATGTCAAAGGCACTAGAAAACAAACCGTATTAAAAATTGAAGGCTCAAAGTTCAAAGTGCAAGGATAACCTTGAAATTAGCATTCATCACTTCAAGGCTTTCAGTTCTGATTTGCTACTATTTAGCTGAAGTAAAACTCTTTCCTCTCCAAATTTCTTTTGGCTATGGTGTTTATCACAGCAATTGTAATTCTAACAGAGACAGGGACAAATAATTGAAAAAATTAGGTAACATTTCTATGGCTCTCAATTTATTAATCTTATACTAAAGGAACTGATTTAGATTATTCTTACAATTCTCTGTAACATAAAAAAAAAACAAAATAAAAAACAAGACCCATCAAAAGATATTGCAGATAGGACATGGTGACACATGCCTTTAATCCCAGAACCCAAGAGTCAAAGGCAGGCAGAATTCTCTGAGTTTGAGGCAGCCAGATCTATAAAGCAAGTTCTATAACAGTTATAGCTGCATAGAGAGACACATTCTGAGAGAGAGAGAGAGAGGGGGGGGGGGAAGAGGGAGACTGACTTATGGTCACATGCTTACTATAGAACTATTTACAATAGCCAACCTTGGAAATAATTGAAGAGACTATCAATAGACAAAGAGATAATGAGAATATGCCCCCACTGTCTGCCCCCCTCGTGTGTGTGTGTGTGTGTGTGTGTGTGTGTGTGTGTGTGTGTGTATGATAAAAAGAATGAAATTCTAACCTTGGTGGCAACAGAATATATCTGGGGGTATCATATTAAGTGGAATAAACCACTCAGAAAGAAAAACCTGTGTCTTCATTCTCTACTCATATGTAGAAGCCTAAAAGCGGCTTTCATATAGACGTAGAGGAGAACAGTGGTCACTGAAGGGTAAGAAGGGTAAGGAGTAGGGTTACACTGTGACTTGATAGCAGGTACCAAAGGAGACTTACACAGGAGAAACAAGTTCTAATAGTTCATAGCACAGTGGGGCAATTATACATACATACATACATATACATATACATATATATACATACACATACAATATATACACATATAGACTTATAATTATATATGGAGAGAGTGCAGAGGTATATATCACACAAAAAAATTGAAAGTGAAGAATTGGAAGGTTTACAACCAAGGAACTGCTGTGTATTTAAGAATGTGGATGCCCTGATGGTCCTGATCTGATCATTACACGTGTGTACACTCACAAAATTATCACAGGGCTTACCACATATATGTGGAATTATTTTGATATTACATATGAAAAGTGAAAGAACTAAAAATAAAAAAAAACAGTAGTTTTCTTGAGATAAAAATCTTTGCATTCTTAAAATATCCTACAAATTAAATTTTGTTTAGAAATGCAACTTAAGAGAGTTATTTATAAACTCTTTGATCAAGGAGACCTGCCTTCCATATTTTAAAATTAAGATTTTATAGGTATTTATACGGTTTACCTTAAATCAGATGTGCATTTTCTTACACAGATACACATCCAGTGCAGATGCTGGGGAAAGCAGGTGTGGCAGGCACTGCTGGCCACTTTCCTTCAATCTCTCCTTTCTTCTTTCCAGCTAATTAATGGATCCACGGAGCTCAGTATGGCAATATTCCCAGCTAGAGATGCTAGACTCATCGGCACATACCAGAGACATGATCACGTGACAGAATGCTGGCCAATGAAATATGAAGCGAAAGGTTTTAAAAATGGTCCCAGTTTGTTTTTTTTTTCTTTCCACATCACCCTTCCTCCTTGACTGTCTTCTTTCTTCCAACCTGGAGTGTCAATAAAGGCTTATAAGACCTCACAAGCAAGATGTAAACATCTTACAACCCGGTGACAAATGCCACATACAAAGTATGTCAAGGAGAAAGATCACAGTGGCATTGTTGACAACCTCAATAGCTCTGCGAACAAATGGCCACATTCAAAGTCATCATTGGTAGGAGGATTTTGCTGCCAAATGTGTACGTAATAGTTTTGGTGAGTAGTAGTTGTATTTCACCATCGTAGGAAGTGATATAGGCTGTATTCTTGAGCTGTTCTCAACTGTATTTAATCTGCTCTGAGTATGCACATACCTACTTGTTAGGAAATCCATCCTAAGTCAATTATGTGGGTTCATCTTAAGAATTCCAGGTTTATATCACACACACACACACACACACACACACACACATACACACACACACACACACACACACACACACTTCCTAGTGTGGTGGTACATACTTTTTATTTTTTGCTGTTCAAAAATGTTTGTTTTTATTCAATTTTCTTTTTTTTTAACTTGTTCACTTTATATCCCACTCACTGCCCCCTCCAAGTCACTTCCTTCCACAATCTTACCCCCCTCTTCTTCTCCTCTGAGCAGGTGGGGGCACTCTGAATATCCCCCTGGCACTTCAAGTCTCTGCGGGTCAGGGTGTACACCTTTAGTCCTCGAACTCAGAAGGCAGAGGCAGGTAGATCTCGGAGTTCTGACTTCAAGGCCAGCCTGGTCTATGGAGTGAGTTCCAGAACAGCCAAAGCCACACAGAGAAACTCTATTTCAAGAAACAAAACAAAACCCACAAGGAAGATGGTAGATTCCAGACCCACAGTGGCTGCACTCGACCAGTCAGAATTTTCTTATTCCCATGTCACCATATACATATAAAGTATCTACATACACAATGGAAAGGGTTGTTTGTTTGTTTGTTTGTTGTTTTTCCTCCTACTAAAACAGCTGTCTAGGCATTGGTTTGGCTACAGGCAAATGCAGAAACACTCGTACAACCCTCTAACCTCCTGAACACCTGCATGTCCACCAAGTGCAGAGTTCTAGCATCAGGTATCGGTCTGTCAACTAAGCACACCCAGTGTCTCCCAAACCCCATCCCAACAGCTAGTCTCAGGACTCTTCACCCTCCTCTAGGATCTAGAGTGTCCGTTGAGTCTACTTTATGTAGTCCCAGCACTCCCTCTTCTAATGGAGAATCAAACTTAGTTCTCAAGACAACGGCAGGAGAAGAAAGCTGAGGCACGAAGGCCAAGGTGAAGCAACCAGCTGCCAAGCAACTGGGACTGGGACTATCTGGTTCCCTTCTTAGCCATTCCCCCATTGACTCCATATTCCTGTGTTGTCAACCCAGAAACCACTCAGCTTCCCAGTGAGCATAGGTTAACTCATCACATTACTTAGCGGTACAGTGAAGGTGGGAGGGGGTGGTAACTGTCAGTCCCCCACCTTCCCCATCCCCCTCCTCTTCCCCTTTCCCTCTCCCTCTCCATTTCCCTTCCCCTCTCCCTCCCCCTCTCCCTTCCCTTCTCCCTCCTCCTCTCTTTCCTCTGGCCTTAAACTCAGAATTTAGCTCAGATTGGTGTTTTGAAATCAGGATCCTCACAAATACTGGTATTTGCCAGCCACATGGCCTTTTTTCTTTTCTTTTCTTTTCTTTTCTTTCTTTTTTCTCTTTTCTTTCTTTTCTCTTGCTACCTCTCTCTGTTGTACCCAATGAAGCCCAATGAAGAAAAACTGTGGCTTTTTTTTTTTTTTAAAAGAAAGTAAACCACTCTACGTTTCTTTTATCTTACCTTTCTCATATTAAATTAAGGGTTGTCATTTCTGCTATGACTTTGCATCTACGATTTGCCTCATCAAGATTCGGTAACAAAAAAAATGAGATAGTAAGTAAGGAAAAAAATTAAAATCATTAGGGGAAAATGTGATATTCTAACAAGAAAATTGTAACAGTAGCACATAGCATAGCTGACAAATGAATTTTAACTTTGGGATCCCTAGATGCTCCTTAGTGAAATATATTTCAATCTAGAAGGAAATAGGGACCCTGCCAGCCATTATTAATGCTTACTTGCCTTTTAATTGATGCACACTCTTGGAAAATGCCATGTGCATCTGGGGAAATATAATGCACACAGCATAACAATAAATCTTTTTTTGAGATCCTGAGTATTTTACTCTTTTCAGTCACCCCACCATGTTTCTGGTTTACTAGCTCCCTTTTCTTTGCTAAACACTGATGGTAATGCACACATTTTCTTTTTCCAGTAAATCACCCTTTTATAATTTGGCTTCCTCTCCATCTCGGATTCCCATCAGAAGGGCTTTACCTCAGGCATATTGCAACCAATTTCCCCGTAATTAATGCCATATCTGCCTCCGAGTCCATTTCAACTCCCAAATGAAAATTGATGAGGCAGCCAGCCACAGATGAGGCTCACATATCACGGCTGAAAGTATCAGGCTGGGTTCCGGGCTTTGACGTTACAGGGCTGGATCATAACGGGGGGTGGGGAGGTTTGCTGGTCTTTTCAGTGCACATTGCTCATAGTAAATGTCTGTAAATTGCCATTAGCAGACGAAGAAAAAGATTTTATATGACCCCTATCAAATTCTGCCAGAAAGACTAATGTTTAAAAGAGGCTGTGTTACGGGAACTGAGACTCTACAGCACATGAAATAATGTGTCTAGACTTGATCAAATGAGCCACACAGTGCAACAAAAGTCATAGGCAAAGAGTAACTGCCCACTTAGGTCATTTCTCCCTACCCAAGTGGGATGCAGATGGTTCAGCCATATAGTTGCATGCTGTTAAGGGAATAAGGGAATCAATTCCTCCACCCACAAGCCTCAACTTCAGACTTCACAGTGAGGGTTGCAGGGAAGATAAAGGTATAGAGTGACCATGTACCTAAGGGCAAGATCAAGAATGGACTCGTTCTGTTTGTTCACTCACTTGGTTTTATTTACCTGTTTTCCAGGCTCTATTTGAGAACAAACTGAAAAACAAAAGGAAGGAAGGAAGGAAGGAAGGAAGGAAGGAAGGAAGGAAGGAAGGAAGGAAGGAACCATTTCTTTCCTAGTAGGCTGCTCTCAGGGTAGAGTGGGAGGGGACAGGTATGTAGATGATCTTTGTGTGAGCATCTAATAGAATGAATGCACTCAATGCTGTCATCAAAGAGGAAAGGCAAAACACAGTCATGCATGCATTCGGGGGTTTATGCATGAGGCATCTGGCAAGTATTCAGTGTGTGTGTGTGTGTGTGTGTACGCCTGTGTGTCTGTCTGTATACATGCATTCATGCATGCATACATGTATGTATGTGTATGTACATATGTATGTATGTATGTACATATGTATGTATGTATGTATGTATGTGCATGAAATGGACCTTGAGAAGAGCACTGGAGCTTTTAGATGGCGCTAGTGAGCCATGTTCGGAACGATGGACTGAAGACAGGGCGGAGTGTTTGAGGCATACAATAGCATGGTCAGTGCCTTGTGTACTACCCTTGCCAAGTTAACCATCGCTGTAACAAAGGTGTGAGGGGCATGAACACAAAGGCTAGAGGAAAGCTTCCAGAGGCTAATCCCCCAGATATTTGGTCGTCAGTGTGAATAAGGCAGGTGTGAATCTGTGAAGACGTGCATGTGTGTGCACATGTATGAATCCATGTATGTACATTTGTGGGTATTTCATCAGCAATGTGTATCTTCCATTTGGGCATTCCTTTGTCATGTTTCTTAAGATGTCTCAAAAGTCAAATGTAGATATAAGCTCTTTTGTGCTCCTAAGATGCCACCTTGGAGCCTCTCAAGGAAAGGACTTAATATCCTAGACTGAATTCCCTGACTTTAGCTTGTCTCACTAATACCCGTAGCTACCCTCCAAGAAGTGGCAGGGTGTTGAGTCATGGGATTCCAGAGCCTGTGTCTGTTTTAGAACAGTGTGCCCTCAGTGGGGACATAAATCACACTGAGTCACAGGATTCACAAAGTCGGCCTCACTAAACCTCTGGCACCCTGTAGCATTTCCAGGCTGCCTGTGAGCAGTGAGTAGCATGGTGTCGGGAGTGTGATTAGAGGGGTACAGGAGAAGCCTCACGTGATCTATTGTCAAGTACATGCCACAGAATCACTGCATATCCAAAAGAAGAGCCTGTGTCAAAAAGGGATGATGATGATGATGACGATGAAGATGATAAAGATGATGGTGGTGGTGGTGGTGGTGACGGTGACAGTGATGATGGTGCTGATAGTGACTTTGATAATGTACATCAGGCAGATGGCTTAGTACTACTACTTTTGTTATACTCTCTGATAAGCTGATTTGTTTTCATAATTTATTGTAGGAAATAAAACTACTAGTATGAAAAGTGAAAAGCCAATTTTATGATTATTGAAAATCTTTAACTTGATTGGTGGTGATGTCACCTTTGTATTTGGTGATACTTTACCTAAGTTCCTCCGGATTAGAAATTCCTAAAGATATTTTGGGTGGAATGCGAGATATATCACATGCAGTTTTCAGCATTTTAACCTCAAGGACATCAAATGGTTGGACGGGATTCAAAGAAGGGTAATAAACACTGATGGGGCTGGCTGAGCTGGCTAGCCACTCGAGAAGACAACACTGTCAGCTTCGCTGAGAAAGCACCTTCCTGGGGCTGCTCTGGCTCCCCCACCATCCCACTCACGCACGAGCGCTGAGGGCATTATTCACACACCACTGGCCCTGAGGCAGCTGTTGCATCTTCAAAGAAGCATAGAGAGAGCTTGCTCCGAGGTCAGAGCCATGAGGAGTGAACCCCACTGCTCCTGCCTTCTACTGTAGCCCCGGAAGGTGATCTAATTATATAAGAACTGGAGGCTCACATGGAGGCAGGTCAATCGTTATCATGTGCTAGGATTTATGTTCATTAATAGAAAGACAAAACCTCATTTAGTTACAAAGTTGTCATACCAGAATTCGGTAATGAAAACGAGTTTTGGATAATCACTTAATCTTGCTTTCACAAAACTGTGAAAGTGTTGTTCATTGGTCTTTCAGAGTCTGGATCCATGAAAGGCGTTAAAGGCTTCAGGGAAGAACCTGAGTGCGGCTGCTGAGCCTGGGGACCAGTGAGGTCAATGTGAAGAAAGCTGGTGCCTAGGAAATGGTATGCTGGGACCCGGGAGAAAGCCTACCTTCACTGGCTTTTCCATCTCATCCCAGAAGACCCGAGAAGTGGAAAGCAGTAGAAACCCTTTGCCAAGCTCACCCGTTACTGGCTTGAAGATGGTGACCCAGAACACTGGAAGGCTACCAAATGCTCCAGCTTAGTTGTTTTCTCTCTGTTTTTATATGGGAATTGCTCTTGGTGTACATCTTCATCTACTTGAACCCAGTTGTATGGGTCTGCTTTGCTTTGGGCTTTCAGAAACATGCTAGACCAGGCTTGGCAACAGATTCCCTTACTGACCCATTGGAGGGTGAGAAACTGCCTTGTGTGAGGCTCTATGCTCATCATGTCACGAATGAGGGTGGCTCTCCCTCAGCTATCAAAAGCTAACAACTCTTCTTCCTTCAGCCTGTTGAGTCTCTGCCATACCTCCCACTCACCATACCAAGCCAATCTCCTCAGTGTATTAGTTGGGGGTCGTGTTGGGGGTGTGAATGAAGAAGCTTGCATGCTACTTCAGAATGTCAGAGCACAGAGGTCAGAGGTCAGAGATCAGAGGACAACCTTGGATGTCAGTCTTCAGATTTCATCTTTTTTTGAGACAGTCTCTGTATTGGTTTTCTGCTACCAATGACAGGCTAGCTGGCCCAGGAGCTTTTGGGATTTCTGTTTCTGGCTTCCTTTTCTCCCTTGCCAACCCTGGTCTAGCACGTTTCTGAAAGTCTAAAGTAAAACAAGAGCTGGGGTTACAGGTGCTCACGCTGTGTGCTGCATCTTTATGGTTTCTGGGATCTGAGCTCAGGGACTGGGTACCACCTCTGCCCATGGAGTAATAATCTCTGCAGCTTTCTTCCCTTTCCTTTTTGACAGCTCCTTGCTATGAAGCCTTAGCTGGCCTTGAACTCACGGTCTTCTGGTCTTCTTGCCTTGCCTACTGAGCACTGTGATCACACTCTTCTGCCTGAATTCTTTTCTTAAATATCTAGAAACAGTTCTGTTTCCTTGAGCATATTCTATGTCAGGATGGTTGCTTACAGAGCCTATTGGATTTCAAATATCTATTCACGCACACATGTTCCGTTCAGTAGTGTGAATTATCTATATTTTAAAACTGTAAGTACTTCTAATAAAAATTAGCATTTCACACAGTGGATCTGGTATGTGGAAGCTTAGAGCTCGGGGACGATCAGAAGCCCACGTTTCTGCTTCCCCTTGTTTTCAGGGGAAGCCAAAGGAGCTTAGAGTGAGATTGCTCAGTGCAGTGTTTTGAATGAGGAAACCCCCTCATGGGCTTGGACAACTGAATGCTCAGTTCCCAGTTGGTGATACTGTTTGGGGAAGGTTAGGTGGTGATGGTTTGCTGGGGAACTGTGTAGCTCTGAGAGTAGATATTCTTACCCTATTTCCAGTTTGCTTTCTCTGCTTCCCTGAGGTTGTTGCCACACTTCCCTCCCATTATACAATAGTCCTCTGAAACCATGAGTTCAAATAAACGCTTCCTTAAATAAGTTGCCTTGGTCATGGCATTTATTCACAGCAACAGAAAAAGTAACCAATTTACTCAAGGGTGTATAAGATTTAGAAACTCTGGATGATCTTTGGGAATCTCAGACTCAGACAATACTTGTTACTTTTCCATCCCACCTCACTCAAACCTCTAGACTTGGTGCTTTCTAATGAGCACAGGGATAAAGGGATTAAGTTCAGTCCTCAGATGCCCTGGGTTAGAACTCTCTCTCGTAACTCTGCCCACAATCTCCCCTATGGCTAAGAACCATAGCAGACACAACTAGAAAGACATCACACGGATCACATGGACATAAGGAGATATCTGCTCAGTGCCTCCAAACCAACCAGAACACTGCCAAGCTAAGCAGTTAAAGGTGGGAAGACATAGAGATAGAAAGTCTGGCTGATAAGACAGATAAGCAAGTTAGAAGAGCAGAGAGAGTATAGTCAGCACCTTGCTAAGGTAGAAATCAGTGAGCACTCTCAGCAGCCATGAAGGTGTCAGGACACCAGGATGAGTGGAGACAGCAGAGTTAGGGTAGAGAGTTGAGAACAAGAAGGAGACCGAGCCATGAAGGCTGAATAGCAACAAAACCAGTGCAGAGCTAACAGATGAGAGGACTGCAACGCAGCAAGGAAACGGATGCCATGTGTGGTAATTGGCTTCTAACAGAAATGTATTCTAGTACAAAGTCCAGAGGCCATAAAAATGACAGACAGGTTATGAGTAACAGAAATATGTTACCCTGAGAGCTACAGGGTAGCCTGTGTAAGAAGAAGAGAACAGCAGACTTGAGGGCTGGTGAAGTCCTGACTTCTAGTTCCTGGATGACTGTTTTCATATCCTTCTGTGGTAGAAGGAAATGAAGACATTCCCCCATGCTTATATCATGAGAATATCGATCCCATTTATGTGAGCAGAGCCCTTGGAATTTAGTGCCCTCTTTCACTTTCGCACTCCCTAAAATCATTTGGGGATGTGATTTTCACCATATACTTTTGGGGGGAGACAACTCTAGCATCACCTTGCAAATCTCAGTGGCTCCCGAGGATGACGTCACTGGCTCTTGGCCAAGCTATAACCAGTGCTTAGGATGATGAAGCTGAGGCATCCAGAACGTTTTCAGTTATGGATGTATTATATGGAAGACTGCAGAGATGGGCAATAAATTCTGGGGTATTTTAATAAAATCTAGTGGAAATTTAAGTTTTATCAGTGAAAGCATAAACATGCCACTATTTGCAAGTATAACCAGTTTCCAATCATCCCGGGTTACTGAAGGATAGCCAGAAATCACTGGTCATGTTTGCAAAGGCCCAGGTGTGCAAGTGAGCTCCTTTCAGAGGAAGCTGTGCCGTGAGGACTGTTGGAGTGGATAAAGGTGGTGTGAATGCTGCAGAGCTTGGGGAGCCACAGAGACATGTAGGCCAGGATGAGATTTATTTGTATTAAATTGAATGTAATGTAGTTATGACAGGCTACCACAGGAAATAGTATTGGGACAAGACTTGATAGCAAGTTGAGAACTAGGGTAAGGGAGTGAGGTATTAATCTCAGCCACAAAACATAAAGGAGGGTGACAAAATAAACAATTAGAGCTAAACAGTGCACACCTTTAATTCCAGAACTCTGGAGACAGAAGCAGGTGGATCTCTGAGTTAAAGGCCAGCCTGGTCTACAGACCAAGTTCCAAGACAGCCAGGGCTACACAGAGAAACCATGTCTCAAAAAACAAACCCAAAAAACCCAAACCAAACTAAACCAACAACATAAACAACACAAAATTAATACCAAAAGTCCAAAATAAACAAAACAAGCTAATTTTTCAAAAAGTCAGAATGAGCAGTGACTTTGAAGACCTCTCAGAGAGGAAGGGTAGAGTGAAAGATTCAATTGCAGGCTGAGGTTACAAAGTTAGGGGGTAAAAGAGAAAGGTCATGTTCATGACTCAAATGTCCCTATCCATCACTGATGCAGCAGACACAGAGGTGAAGTAGCTTTAGGGAGGATGCAGATGAGTTCCATCATAACTCTGCCACATCTGAGATGTATCTGGGCTCTCAAAGGGGATATCCAAACAGGAACTAGACATATAGACCTTTGGGCAGAAAAGTCTGGGATGGCATTGACAAGTGGTAGATTGTCACATGTAGGTACTTCTTGGAGCTATGTACAGGGGAGCCTGTCCCAAGAGTACACACACCAAGAGATTGGTCAAGGGCATGTTAAGTAACAATGAGAAGCAGTACCCACATTTATGTTAGCCACTCTGCTAAGAAGCCTGCCGGTGTTATGAAATGAATCTTTAAAAGAAAGACTAAAAGGCCTGTTTTACTGTCATCTTTCTTTTACAGATAAGAAAATGGACATCTACGGTGGTTAAGTAAGCTGGGATTTACATGCTGTGAGTCCAGTGCCAAACCCAGACACAAGGCCAAGACGTCTGGAAGCGAAGGAGACAGTATGGCTCTGGAGCATAGAGCAAGAATTAGATTTTAGTGTCATGATTCACACACTGTGATCTTGGCTAGCATTCGGGGGTTGGCAGTGTTAGATTAGCTTGCTAACCACTGTGTTCTCCAAAGAGCACGATAGTTTTATGGAGAGTGAAGATAGACAGAAAAGAGGATTAACTTCCCAAAATCTGAGCTCTGAAAAGAAGGGAAGTGAGGAACACCCCCTGAAGAAGGCACAGAGCTCAGTCAGAAGCCTCCTCCCATGTGCCCCATTACAGGAGAAGGCAGAGGAGCTCTCCTTCCCAGGAGGGAAAGGCCCTTAAGACAGAAGAAAATTCCAGGTCTAAAAATAACGCTGATTTGCCATTTGAAATGATTTAACACATTTGAAAGTGCTTTTATACGCAATGTGGTGTGTAGTTTGCTAGAACAATCCTGTGGAGTAAACAGGTGGCATCCACCATTTATAGATACTGAAATGAAGATTCAGGAGAAGATTAAAAATAGATTGAGGAAAGTCAGTGCAGAAAGACTGAGAGAGTCCTTCCTCACTCCAGCTGGAATGGAGAGTAGACATCATGGGTGGATTCTAGAATAGACAGGGAGGGAGTGTCTCCAAGTTAGACGGTTGCTAGTGGAAGGCATGGGCTGAGTTTGGGTGAGAATTCGTGGGAGGGAGAAAAGGGGAGTCAGGTCTTTAGCTACTCATCAAGGCATGTCTAACCTCTGACATGCACACCACATTGAGGCTAACTCTTCATGAAACCTGACAGAACATTACCTCACCTAAAACATGATCAGTGTGTGTGTGTGTGTGATTATTTTTTATAAATTGATTGTGTGTGGGTTTTTTTTGTGGGGGAGAACATTGTAGGTGACAGCTTTGTACTAGTGTCAATGGCTGGGTGAACTTGAGAGTGAGAGAGATTTGAAAATAACTGTAAAGTTTAGCTTTGCATCTACAACACACAGAGACATCTGGATGTTCTTAGACATGGACAGAAGTCTGAGGTTGTTTATAATATTTGAGCTTTTTTCCCCCTAGACCCTTTGGCACCCAGATTATAGTGATACCTGAACTGCATGTGGCTGGAACATAGAGCTCAAGAAGTCACTCAGTGTATATGGCCTGTGCCTTCTGCACTGAATCCTGTGGTTTTGTTCACAAGTGGGACTCTTTGCTGCTCAAAACTGAAGTCAACATTTCCTTCTGTTTGACTCATGAGGGTCCTAATCTCAGTTCCACAGAGGATCACAGACAACGTTTGCAGACAGACAAAAGAAGGATGCCTTGCATTGTGCTAGTTAGATGGAGAGAGGCTTCTGCTTCCTTAGATTGGTTTAATAACCATTGAGGTTGGAAGCCATACAGAGCTTGGATGGAGACCGCAGAGAAAGTAAAAGAGGTTCAAGTTTATCAAGCTAGAATGTTCATTGAAGTGACCCCAGTCTGAAGCTATTCGTGTTAGCAGAGGATTAGATTCATCAGCATGCTCCTGACGTGCCCTTTGGAAAGTATGTTAACCATTTTATTTAAGAAGTGGCATTTCATCCAGGTTCCCTCATTTGCATACTTGTGATTTCATTTGCATATATTTTACTGTGCTGTGCTCTGGAAATAATTCACTTATTTCATACCCTTCTTTAAATTCTTTGCACCCTCTACATTAACCAAGGAATGCAGCGGACGAAATGTGGAGGAAAATATTCTTGGTAGGAAGGGAGTAAATTCCAGAGCACTTGTAGTCAATCTGCCATGAGTTTCTTCCCTTCTTTATCTGGTAACTAGTCCTCCCCTACTCTCTCCTACTACTGCATCACCAGGGTTTCCCCAGTTCCTAACCAATTTTCTGATCTCCAGCCCAAACTACCAAATTTAATCTATTTTCTGCCTCCTAAAAATTTTCTCATACATCTAGGGCTCAGAGCCTTTAAAGGTAGCAATCAAATCAACAGTCACACACTCTGTTCATCAGAGTCCAGATTCTCTTTAGAATTAAAAGGTATTTTATGTGTATTAGTGTTTGCTTTGCATGAAAGTCTGTGTGCCACATATCTGCCTGGTGCCTCTGGACACCAGAAGAGAATGTCAAATCTCCTAGAGCTGGAATTACTAAGTGTTGTTCGCTGTCATATGGGTGTTGGGAATCCAATCTAGGTCCTCTGCAAGGACAAGTGTTCTTCACCACTGAGCCATTTCTCTAGCTCCTTATTCCAGAGTCTCAATTTGTTCCATCCTACCATGAAATTGCCAAAATTAATATTTGTATTTATAACCGGAACTCCCTTATGCCAACTCTGTTTCCAAGTTCATACCTCCTGTGAAGTCTTTTGTCCTCGTCTGCTCAGTTCCCTCTTGGAAAATAGGGAAATAATTTTAAAAGTGAGAGTAATGACAGCATTAGAAGGGTGATTACTTAATTATCATTTCTTTCTTTCTTTGCTTTTTTTAATAGACAGGGAAGGCCAGAGACAGAAAATAAGTAAAGATTTTAAAGAAGAATGCTATTTTAGAGAAAGCACTAAGAGAACATTGTTGAAAGTAAAGCTATGAAGCTTTTGGGTCATTTGCTAACTCAACTCAGCTGAAGTCTCGTTCTGGGGGTAGAAACCTGAATACTAGCAGAAAAGGAAGCCACAGAGGGGGCAGGAATAAAACAGTTAGGTTGCTGGGTTGTTGCTTCAACAATGTCCAAAATGCTACAAGAATGGAATAGTGTGTTGAAGGGACTCCTGCAGGATAGCCATGCCCCTTAACATTAACAAAGCTGCCCGTGATTCTTTGTTCTTATTGGCATTGGTAAAGGCTGTGTGGGCAGAGTTGGTCAAAGCCCTCCATAGTCCAACCCTAAGAGGAAGGGAAGAGAAAGCAGGAACACAGAGGCTTCCTGTAAGAGGAGAAACTGAAATGTGCACATCTCTGTTCACATCCATGTCCATCATCATATGGCTGCACCTAGCTGCAAGAGAAGCTGGTCAGAGTTATGTTAAAGATAAAGGAGAATCGTATAAACCAAGAGGCAACTAATAGTCTCTGTGCATAATCATTGCCCAAATTTCAACAGGTATATACAGACTATACAGAGTTCAAAGGCTGACCTACATTAAGGAACGAACGGGAGTTGGGGTGTGATGGTTTTGAGGGGGGAAGCAACGAATGAGAAAAGAAAAACCTTAGAAGACAAATCTTGGTACCATGGATATTGTGCTGGAGCCATGACTATGGGTTGTGGTTGTATATCCAGTCCAAGAGTCAAAACAAAAAACAAACAAACAAACAAACAAACAAAAAACCTTTTCTATGGAGGATAGTTAATATTTTAACTTGTGTAGGTTTTATATTTTTTGCCAAACTTAGCTAAACAACATGTAAGCTAATAGATATGATTGGAAAATGCTACATCTCAAAACAGGCTAAAAGCCAGATTTAGCCAAGAGGCCATCCTATACTGGCATCTGCTTTAGCCTTTAGCTTAAAAATGCAGTCCTCTACAGCTGATATCTGGCCCAGCAAATAAAATCTTTTCATCTACCATTCCTTAGGGATTTAATAAACTGAATTAATTCTGTGCCAGGACATGGGACACATAGAGTTTGAAGTAAGGGAGGTTGGTATCTACGTAGATCTGTAAGGAAGTAATTTCAAGAGACCACTGTGATTTCTCCAATGGACACGATGGAGAATAAGCCTAACTTTTCTTGGATATCAAGAAACACATGAGCCAAGACCTGTGCTGGGTCTTGAGAATAGGTGAAAGTATCCCTAAGTGACCAAAATGCAGAGGACTCAACATGTGCATAAATGGGAAATAAGAGAGTTTGTCACGGTTGGGGTGTCACGGTTGGGGTGCCACAGATGTGCAAGAAGAAGAGAGCTGAAGGCCCTGCTATTCAGTTATAAAAGATTTGTTAGTCATCCTGAATTATTTTGTTTTTCTTGTAGGCAGTGAGGGCCCACTGATTATAATTTTTCAGCCAAGCGGTGACAGTATCAGCTATGAAAGTCAGAGATCCCAACAATGGTATTGCTGTGCCATGAGCATGGCTAGACAAAAGTCTTGGAAATCAGGAGCATCATATGTTTGGCAGAATGTTGTCTGTAGTGAGTGACAAGCTTGGCAGAATACCATGGGATAGAATCAAGAGATTCTTTCGAGATCAACATGATATGAACTGTTGGCAACTGGAAAGATCTTTCTAGAGAGAAGGTAGAATCAGGGATGGCCTCTGAGGTTTGACACGTGTAGCCTTGTTGACAACGAATCGAGACAGAGAAGGGGATAGATAAAGACTAAGTTTGTGGAAATTGATATGCTTTTCATGGGCTCGTTGCAAATCTTACCGGCTCTGCTAAGCTACTGGAGGTATAGCATGCAGGTTGCTTAGGAAATTCTGAGGTAGAGTTAGAGACCTAATTAACCAAGGTGATTCAATTTGGAGGCTGGGTAGTTACTTTTCAGAGTTCTGGGAAATATAAATTACAAAAATCAAAACAGACAAATACTGAAGTCCATGGAAACATTCCAAGATGAATCTGAGAGGCTGAGTCAAGCGGAGGCTTCTCTAGGATAACAGCAGACTTCACCTTTTGCCCAGAAGTTCATTTTAACTACTGCACAGAATGTGGCAGTTGCCTGGATCATGTGTAAGTTGTCTTATAACATGTTTTGTTATAAGAAAAACCATCTGTGATTTAGAAAATCTAGTGGGTCTTGATCCTGGGATCTGAGAGTATCCAGTGACAGGATGCAAACAACTTTTCTAATAAACTCACGATAAAAATAAAGTTAATTTCATTGGACTGCTATGTCTTTGGCTTTTCTGAGGGTTAGGGTGGAGGTTGGTGCAATTGCAACTTTACCTAAGCTTGGAAGATTCCGACCCATCCCAAGGTCCCCAGGATGACTGCTCTTCCTGGCTGCCATGGAGCAGAGACTGGGTCAGGCAGAGTTCATAAAAAGGATAGTTTTCTCCTCTTATTTTATGAACTTTGTTTAACTTTCTTTTTTTTATATTTATACACTTAAGTGATTTCTTAAAGAGGTCAACCTTAAGAGGGCAGGATTTTCCACATCATTAGGTGCAGGCAAGGAAAAGCTTTTCAGATTGTAAATCTTACAAATAGATTAATGGAACGGTGTTTCTATGAGCCCTTATCTGGAACATGGGAATGGACTTTCACTGGGCTATTCTTATCTAGGACTCTTACCTATCTCTGCTAAAAGCTTAGCTGAGTAGTACTAGAGCCAGAAATAGGCGAATGGTGTACTCTAAATCAGGATGCATCTCTCCTCACAAAGAGCATCTCTCCAGTGTTTCTCTATCTGGGTTTCAGGCCCTACTTCTAAGCAACACAAAATCCTTATGGGCTCCATGAAAATGTCTTTAGTGCAGTGACCTTCATTTGTTCCTAATTATCCATCAACCTTTGATGACTGGGAGATACTGGGAGCTGAGATGTGAGAAGGGATAAAGGATTGGAGGATATATATGGACAACAGCTGCAGAGTGGGATGCACGGCCTTGTATAGTTCCTAAGAGCGACACTCATAAAACTGTTCTTTTCTTTTCTTTTCTTTTCTTTTCTTTTCTTTTCTTTTCTTTTCTTTTTTGTTTTTTGTTTTTTTTTTCGAGACAGGGTTTCTCTGTGTAGCCCTGGCTGTCTTGGAACTCACTCTGTAGACCAGGCTAGCCTCGAACTCTCGAACTCAGAGATCCACCTGCCTCTGCCTCCCAAGTGCTGGGATTAAAGGCGTGTGTCACCACCGCCCGGCAAAATTGTTCTTTTCATTTGTTGAAACTTTCCGAATTTATACCTGCTATGAGTTTAAAACCCTTTTTGGAAGACTACAATATACAAAAATGAAAATGACATAGCATAAATATATTGTATCACAAAATATCATGAATCTGAATAAACACTTAAAAATATCCACTATGTTGACCAAGACATGATTGGCAGATTTGTAGAACTATTCCCTATTCATATGCACATCCCTTCCTGGCTGTAGCCCTTCATGCCACAGAAGACATAATCTTCACTTTTATGACAGTCAAAGCCATCCATAAATGTTAGCATTTTGAATTTTCTGTAAGTGGAATGTATATGTAAATATATATATACATATATATGTATATATATATTTATATACATATATATACACACACACATATATACACATATAACACACACACACACACTTCAGGATATTAAATTCTAATGTGTGAAAAAGTCCCCATGCTACATCCCCAAAGCGTTAGTTAAATTTTACATTTTAGTCCATAATCCATTTTAACTTCATGAATATGAGGTATAAAAGTTAATAACTCAATGAAAAAATATAGTCAATTTAAATATTTCATCAGTAAAATAATTTATAAAAAATTTAGGATACACTATTAAATGAAAAATATTACTTATTCAATATATAAAAATGCATAGGATCAGAAAACATGAAAGTAAAATCAAAATAAATTGAGAGCCTACCTTTTGACTCAGCACATCAACAACATTTGTGGCAGTGGCATAGATGACTGGATTCTTGGAATTCAGATTACTATTCACAATTTCCGGAATTAGAATGTTGGTTATAGGAGACAAGTCGTCTCTAAGTAAAAGAATCATTTTGTTCATTGTTTCTGGGGCCACCAGATTCACTTTGCTATTAGAATCTTGAAGTCAAGACTTAGAAGCATGAAAGATCAGAAAATAAATTGTTAAGTTGTTTCAAGTAAAACAGTGCTTATAACTATCATATTATCCTTTGTCATATATATATATATATATAACAGCTATGCTCAATCATATACCTTTATCATTCATCTGTGCCATTCTATGCTATGGCTGTCATTTTCATGGCACTACACATGGTACTGTTGCACAAGACCAAATTTCTTATCTTTTTATCATTGGTATGAAGAATTCCACATTGCTCTTCTTTGATAATAAACATTATTAAATATAATAAGGTTTGAAAGATGTCAATAGCCTTGAAAAATCTTTTTTTCTGGAGTTATTATCTATAAGCTCATTTAGCCAAAGTTACATTCTTTAAGTAATTAATTTCCATTAAATATTTTTTCACCCAATATTGCATGTGTACAAGTCCTATTGTGTCTGGATGAGCTGTTTCCTTGGCATCATTCATCGCTTTTGGGTCTTAACAACTCTTCTACCTCCTCTTCTGCAAAGATCTCTGAGCCTTAGGAGGAAAGTAAGTGCCTTGATGAAGACATCCCACGTACGGTTGAGTGAGCCAAAGTCTTTGACTCTTCACATCATCCATCTGTGGGTCTCTGTGTAAGTTCCCATCTGTGCAAGAGGAAGCTCTCTGATGTGAGCTGAGTGTGGCTTTGACCTGTGGTTATAGCAGTATGTTGTTGGGGGTCATGTTATTGTTTGTGTTCCTTTAGTAGTCTTTGGTTTTCCCATAGACCCATGGCATATCTAGTCGCAGGTTCTTTTCCACCTTAGCAGTGTACATGTGTTTCAAACCAAATAACCATAGATGCTATATAGCTAGTAAGGGACCACGGGGGAGGAGCAATTCTTACAAGGAAAGGGAAATAGGATATAGAATATAACAAACTTACCTATTGATCATATGTGAGACTTATGACAGTGCCTTGTAAATAGTAAAACACTAAAAATAGTGGATATGAGTTGTTCTGATGCTGCAATTTTTACATTACCAAAATAAGATGAACTAGATAGCACTCAGGAATGAATACAGTGCCAGGCATTGAGTGCTAGTCTTTCCAATGCTCTATGAAGTAGGAGCTAGGATAGTCCCTGTTTTCAGATGAGAAACTGAGGCACAGCTCTGGTTTCTCTTATGTGTAATCGTGTACCTTTTTAGTATCATAGCTAGAATTTGACCCAGATAACCAGATTCCATGCTTATTTGTGCTCCCATGGTCAGACCAATTCCTCAAACTACAAGTGAGATTGAAAAAAACACACAGAAGAAATACTTCCGTAATTAGCTTCGCAAACACTGCGTGAAGCTTAGTTTTGATCAAATCTACATATTGATCCAACTGTCAAAACCTGTGCCAGGGCACAGGATTTATCCCTGATTCCCCTGCAGCTTCCTGGAACTGTTTTATTCTTCCATTGTTGAGATGAAGCAAAAGGACCTCAAAGGGCAGCCTCAGCACCTGGCAGTCAGAGGCAAGGAGGAGCAATAAACGACGTGGGGGCGTCTCTTTCCAAATAAAGACTTCAGTGCCAACCACAAGAGCTACTTGCTTGCCAGTACCAATAAAAATCCAGTAGATGAGCTACGAGAAAATATGTGAAGCAATCTTGGTGAGTTTCTGCAGCTCTCTCCTTTTGCAGTTGGTGAGAACTGTCAGAATGCACTCAGAACCGAGCTCAGGTTTCGCATCTCCATCCTTCCTGAGAGCACACTTGGGGGCGTGCTCATACGCATCACATCCTAGGACTCTTCCTGGCAGAGCGTTCTTTTTTTTTCAGCATTGCAGGCACAGCTGTGAGGTGTAGCATTGTCTTCTTGCATCCAGGAGCAGAAGCTGTCAATTAGGATCCTGATTTATTTATGCTTCCTTCGTGTTTTCAATTGAATCCCTTGTTAAGTAGGGTTCTAATAATATGATTTATCACAATAAACAGCAGGGCCCCTGCCTTCATTGACTTTATCTTTTTCTCTGAAAAAAAAAAAAAATCCTCCTGTTTCTGTGTATTTGGTATCAGCCTTTTCTGTCCTTTTCAACCACCATGATCCTTGTTAGGTGATAAATTCTACAGGGACTAGATTTTCTTAAGTGTGTGTGTGTGTGTGTGCATATGATGTATATGTATATTTTATGTCTTAAATTATTCATCATCTCATGTGCTAAGTGCTTACTATATCCATCCTTATCATTCTTCCATTTATTGAAATTAACATGGCTTCAAACCATTAGCTAAAAAGCAGAGGTCTGAAGGAAAGGCTCCTGCTGTTCTCTGAATGAAACAGTTGACATTGTATTAAAAGGTTTTGATCTGACTTTAATTCCCCGACTTTAATGTATTCTTAACAGTTAACGCACCTAGTGGTCTGTCTTAAGAGACAGTGTATTTGTGGCAGCACAATTACATCCAGTCTTTCATTTCTCTTCACACATAGAATCTGGAATTTCGTCTTTACTCATCTCAGTTTCTTCACTATAAACCATTCATTGTTCCACATTCCTCTACCAGTGGGTTGGCTATCTGAGTCTGTAGCAGCAGTTGTTCATAAGGTGGTATTTTGCAGTATGTACTAATAGAGTAAGGGAATACATTGTGGTAACAATATGCTCTACCAGATACGATTTCCTCATGAAGGTCCATCACTGTGTTTGGCAGACATCTGCTTTTCTGTAGTGTGGACATGAAATGCTCAGTACAACGGAATGGAGAAAGTGGGATCAAATGGGAGTTTCTAGAAAGCAGAAAGTAGAGCACCTGGTGACTAAGCACTTTAACATTCACTGTGCTGTTACCCACATTTCTGTCCTACCACTAGGGTGGTTTGAATAAAAATGGCCCCCACAGGCTCATATGTTTGAATGCATAGTCCTCAGGGAGAGGAACTACCTGAGAGGGATTAGGGAAAGTGGCCTTATTGGTGGTTATATGTCATTGTAGGTGGGCTTGCCAGGCCAGTAGTCAGTCTCTCTCTCTCTCTCTCTCTCTCTCTCTCTCTCTC
>NW_021620757.1:433397-497151 GCF_004785775.1 Grammomys surdaster
CCTCCCTCCCTCCTCCCCCTCTCTCCCTATGGCCAGTGGGTCCAGATGTAGAACTCTCAGCCCCTTTTCCAGCACTGTGTCTTCCTTTGTGTCATCATTCTCCTTGCCAAGACGATAATGGACTAAGCCTCTCAAACTGTAAGCCAACACCAATCAAATGCTTCCCTCTGTAAGACTTGTCATGGTCATGCTGTCTTTTCACAGCAATTGAGCATTCACTAAGACATACCTCCAGAGTTCAAGCTGCTGTCTTCCTGAATGGGACAACGTTCCTAACCCCAGCATCAGGATCCTGATTGGCAGCCCTAACCCAGCAGCAGGATCCTGATTGGCAGCCCTAACCCCAGCAACAGGCTCCTGATTGGCAGCCCTAACCCAGCAGCAGGATCCTGATTGGCAGCCCTAAAGGCTTTGCCTGGCTCTTCATCCTTCCTTCTGCCATAGCTGCTCCCTTCCGGACCTTTTCCAGGTCCTCCAGAGTTCCACACTGCACACTCTGCCTCCTGGCTTTGTTTCCGCCCCTCTGCCCCTCCTCTCTGGGATATGTTCTTCCTTTCACTGCCTCTCTCATTCTCTCTTTCCCTGTCTCCAATAGAGCCTCTGACATACCGGACTTTGCCTTCTGGTCTTCGCTTTTCTTACGTAAACACAATGCCACACAGATCACAGCTTATCGATTTTAAAACATATATGTGGATTTTTTTAATGTAGAAAGCTAGACTTTTGAAACATTTTTAACTTTTATTTTATGTTCCAATTGGTATACAAAGTAGCAGCTTTCCTTATGCCGTTTTGTTACATACTAAGTTTTAGTAGCCCGGCTCCTGTCTTCCTTTTCCCATCCCTGCTTATGTCCTTCTACCTTCAGTAAATACCTTACACCCTCTCCTTTCTATTGCCCTCCCAAACTGTTCTCCTGAGACCTCCCCTCTCCCATATTTATGGCTCACTCTCTGGCTTCCTAGCCTCTATATACTCCCTCCCACATAAATACACAGGAGAAAAATTTAGAAGGTACGTTTTGCAGATGAGAAAACATGTGTTCCCTCACTTAATATTTTCCATTTAGATCCATTTTTCTTTATGACTTGAATAATATTTCACTGTGTGTATGTCTCACATTGTTTTTATCCATCCACCTGCTAACCATCCTTAACACTTAATGATAGCAGTTAGATCGTTCTTACTGTCTTCGTGGGCTGTTTTTAAAGAAGTTTGAGCCATTGTGATGGTTCACTGGGTAAAAGCATTTCTAATAACTCTGAGAACCAGAGTTTAAACCCCTGTACTCATATGGAAGAGAACCAGCTCCTACAAGGTGTCCTTTGTGTGCCACAGTCACACACACACACACACACACACGTGTGTAATGTTAAAAATTAAAGGAAGCCATTTCCCTCTTTAGAACTTTTATTTTTAGGCAGTCTTAGGTTCTTCATGAACCAGGAAGTTGTTCAAGAGGCCATGTGTATTCCAGTGTTCAGCCCTATAAAGTTAGTTTGGTAACTACCCTGACCTATCTGAACTGTGGTTTGCAGTACCCACAAATGTTTCCTCTTCTGGCCAGACTGAGTCCATTGTTTAATTAGCACACGCTGATAGTTCTAATGTGGAGAAGAACACACTTGAATCCTCCAGAGGTAGATAGAGATTGATTTCCAAAGAAGGAATTGATTACACTTCAGGCAATGGACTGGTTGAGGGAGGAAAGCTGAGTCAATGAGGCAGATAAAAGGGTTTCTTCTATAAGCACTGATGCAATTAAGGATTCATTTTAATTGGAAAGGTGAAGAACTCCTGCACATTTTCCTTGGGCCTTCATCACAAATCGAGACAAATACTGAAAATGAAACAGGGGTTCACTTTGGTGGAACTGTAATGCATAGTTAGTAATGCCAGCTCTGAGGAAAAGAAAGTGTTTTAGTAGATCCTGTCCTGTACTGCAACACACTCTGGCTTTTGAGTCACAATAATAAACAATTTATTTATACAGGATATTGAAGGTTATCAGGAAGGTATTTCTATTGCTTGTCCCTCGAAGTCTCCTCTACCTGCAGCTCTTACTCCTCAATTTTAAAAATCAAATTTATCAGGGAGAAATGTATCTCTTCTGGGCCAAGACATATGACTATTTAAATGGCACCTTAAATGCAAACAGCTGTTTTACTTTACCCTGCTTAGGAAACAAATACCAGAGATGCTATCTCTTATATGCTTGATTCATTGAGTCAAGGAGGGGCATTGTATTTTACAGCATTGTCACCGAGTCTAGTACATGGATGATATTCTGAAAAATAGTATTCCAACTATATATATTACACAGGAATAAGGACTTGCTTATCAAGTGTCTTCAGTTTACTTGGTGATGCTGTCACACCCACAGTGTGTTGAAAGTTTAAAAACGAACCCCAAGAGGAATGAATGCAGGAACCAAGCCTGAAGTGTAGAATGGTTGCCCAAAAAGAGCTAACTCTCTGACTACACTGAGTGATCAGAGGTTAGCTTAAGCGCTCTGTGTATATGTGACCAGCAGTGGGGTGATGGGATATGGATGGAAAGACAAGTTGGAGTCCCTCTCTGGGCTGTGTAGGAACAAGTGTTTCCTTTCCTTTTACACCCTTATGCATGACAACCATTCCCCATCCCCCACAAAATGCCTCCCTGTGAGCTTCACCTTCTAGCTGCCATGCCTTTGGATAATACCCTACCCTTGTAGAATTCAGACCTGATGACTTATTTCTAATGCAAAAACCAAAAAACCCCAACAACAATAAGAAAAAAACAGGAAATGTTGTGAACTAGGTTATAAATGACTCTGACTTCCACCTCTCTCTCTCTCTCTCTCTCTCTCTCTCTCTCTCTCTCTCTCTTACACACACACACGCACACACACACACACACACACACACACACATTCTAGTCCTGAGGAAGTAAGTTATAATTCACAATTCTGAGCTGCCTTATTGAGATGTCCGTGACTGGAAAGAGAGGGACGTCTCTAGCTCCTAAGAACCCAGGCTCTGAGTGTACTAGATTCCAAGGCACACAGTTCTGTCACAACCACACGAGTGAGCTTGGTAGTGGGTCCTTCCCTGAATTAATGTTTAAAAATCATGGCTTCATCTCACCCCTTGGTTGTAGGCTTGTGGGAGACCCTAAGCCAGAAGCCCCTGTTAAGCCATGCCCAAATCTGTGCTTGCTCCCAATCAAAGTGTGAGACAGAGACAGTCAATAAGGCAGTTTTAAGTCACCAGCTTTTGGAATAACTTACTATGTAACCGATTTAGTGGATGGTGAACCTGAAAAACAATGTGAACAAGGAACGGTGAAGAACCCATGAGCTCACACTGAAGCTGCACCCATGGCTTTATTCAGGGACTGTCCTTCCTGCAGGAACTGCTTCTGTCCCCCATTCCTCTGCTAATATTGATGGGTTACTTTTCAGGGTGAACTGCTAAGCCTTGCTATCTGTTCCCTTAAATCTCCAAGAATATCAGCATCTTTATCTCCAGGCTGCTCATGATTGTCTTCCCTAAAACTTGTCATGGACAGAATAGTCATCAGTAATGGGGACAGTGTCTCTCCTACAAACCCAAGCTGCTGGACAGTGGCTGTCATTAGAATGCAAAAACCCTATAGCATTTCTAGGACTCAACATTGCACAGGTACTCTGGAAAACACCATGGCAGTCTCAAATATATTTCAATGCAATTCAGATATAACCTATGAGTCAACTGTACTCCTAGATATGTTTTCAAGACAAACATTTAATGTTCAAGTAAAACTTACATTCAAAATCCATAGTGATTATGTTCAGAGTTCAAAACTAGAAACAATCCAAATATCATTAACAGGTGGGTGACTGCTTAGATTGTGGCACATCTATGTGACAAACTCAATGTGATTATTCCTCTGCAATGAAAAAGAATAATGTACAGATGTATGTGACATGTTGAATCCTAACAGAAGAGTGACACTAGGCAAGAGAAGCCAGACAAAAATTCACTTATGTAAGATTCTAGAAAACATCAGGCTACAGTGGTAAAGGCTGTGATGTCCACTGGTCATACTTTACAAGAAGAAACTGACTACAGAGAGATGGAGGGAGATTGGGGACAGTAAATGCCTTCTGTCAGTGTGATGCTGTGTGTGTGAAGATTCACTGAGCCCAAGCTGAATGCATTTGTAGCACATAATTTTTTATAAAACTGAAGCGATTCAAAGTTCTGACTTTGGTCATTGTAGTAGTTGCTCAAGTCTGGTACGTAAATGCAAGAACATACAGGATCGGGGCTAGAGAGATGGCTCAGAAGTTAAGAGCCTATATTGCTTTTCCAGAGGGTTGGGATTCAGTTCCCAGTGCCCACTGGCAGCTCTCAACTACCTGTAACTGAAGTTTCAGAGGGCTCTGGAGCCTTGGTCTGGCCTCCTTGGGCACCAAGCATACATGCATTATACATTATACAAGCAGGCAAAACACTCAGACACAGTAAGCGAAAATAAATAATCTTTTTCTAAAGGGATATGCCATACAGTTGTTGTAGACACATCAGTTGGTACTGTGTATATTGTGAGCTAATCAAGTAACGGGCTGTATTAGCCTGTTTTCTGTTGCTGTAATAAAATACCAGAGGCTGGGAACATCATAAAAATATATTATTTTTAAAGGTCACAGTTTTGGAGACTAATTCTAAACAGCAAGGTGTGCATTCTGGCTCTAGGGAGGGTCCCCTAGCTACATCACCTTATAGTAGCTGACATCATGGAGAGAAATACACACAAGCAGCCACTGAGCAATTCAGGGATTGGCACTTATTTAGAAACAATTAGTAAGTAAATAATTTGGTTTGATGGGCATAAAGTTTTATTTGCACAGTCACCCATTAAAGAATACACAATTGTCTAAGAACGCTTGAATATTTTCAAAATGGCCACTCACCACAAGGTACAAGGAAGTATTAGAATTACTACCTGAAGACTGTTCTATTTTATTTTATTCTATTTTATTTTTGTGACCACATTTTCAGAAGAACTACCTGGGATCTCCTAGGAGACTCATCAATTCCCCTGAAGGTGATGCCTCTAGTAACTCCCGTGAGGTTCCACATCATAATCTATTGACTGTTTCTAGGATGAACTGATGCCTTGCCCCTGCTAACCACTGCCAGGCCTCAGGCCTCAGCAGTAGGGTAACTTCCTGGGACCTTTGAAATACAACACAAAGCTAGAAGCCAGTCTGACTGCAGACTCTCTGAAAAAACTTGTATATTGTTCAACAAGCATTATTGACTGACTACCACAGTCAGGTGAAAGCAATTTTAGGTGAAAAGTTCCCTTAATCTACCTGTGTTGATAGCAGTCATCGGTCATAGAGAACCGCAGCAGCATGGCCAGCAGCATGGCCTCTGAAATGTCAAAGCAGTAGAGTTACCTAAAACCTTCATGTGTCCCTTCTACCTCCTTGATAGTCTTTCTCAGAGTCCTTTTCAGTGAGCATCTTTTTTTTTTTAGCTCGATAACCTACCACATCCTCCCAAGCTTCAAGTGTGGGACTCCAGCTATGGGAGAGCATTATCTTCTCAGAAGGGGGAACCTGAAAGAAGGGCTCCACACGGATTTACATCTATTAAATCCATTTGTCCTTCTTATGTGCCTGTAACATTCACTGGTCCAGAGGACTGTAAAAGCTTGTGCCGAAACAAATGTGTCTGAGACCGTTTTTTTTTTTGGATTCAAGGTTGCAGCACAGACCCTACCTGCTTGTTATTCTTGTTATTCTGTACCAGGAGCTAATGCTCACTCAGCAGGGACCTAGGCCAATCAAATTACAAAAGCAGTCCATGATAAAGTACATGTCAGCAGTTCACAGAGATTAAAGGCACGTGTGGAAACGAGAGGGTTAGTGTAGACTGTTAGGGCTGCCCCCATCCTATGTCACTTCCAAGAGTTACCTCATAATTCACCTCCGTTGTACTTGATTTTTTTAAAAGCTTACCTGACAACCCCTTAAGTTTAACAGTGTGGTCTACTTAGAGTACTTGAGTCAGTGCAGGATTTGCTGTTGTCAAGAGGATTCTTCATGATTAGTCTCCCCTGTTGATGATGGACAGTATGAGCTATAGAAGAATAGTCTCCATCTGGTCAAAGGTGAGTACTGCTTTCCCAAGACTTCCTGATGGACTGGTGGGACAACCATATCTCTTGCCACACCCAAAAAAGATCAGATAGAATTGTAAACTCTACAATGAGAGTCTTCAGAACCCTTTGACAGATTTTATAACTTTTATGTTAATGGATATAGAGCGAAGACAATCATCACCAATGAGGGTTTAAAGGATTTTGGTTCTTTCTGGGTTTGGCCAGAAAAGGGTCTGGTAATGTTGTGACATCTTCCTTTCAGATGAATGTTCCATCTCTCTTGTCAACTAAGTTCTATCCCAATCAATTTATTCATGTGGTGACTCCCAATCAATTTATTCATGTGGTGATAGTCACTGGTTGACATGAATGACATTTTTAAAAACCAAAGATAAGGAAGTGACCGGTTTTTTAACTTGACTTAGTATGGGATCACTAATTTTGGTACACATAAGAAACTTGTTAGTGAAGAAAGTAACTAGTAAACATAACTAATATGACTGTACCATTTGCAGAGAGACCTGCCTGGCAGTTATCTCATTATTTGCTCATTTGCATGGTCTTGTATTCATTCTTAAAATCCTCAGAGATAAGACATGAGATCAATTCTTTGGGGCTATTTTCTGTTCTGCTGAGAGTGTTTGTGACTGCCAGGGGCAGGTGTGCGCATGAATTATCTTATCCATGTCAAGGCCAATTACAGCTGTATAGGATCTTCCTGGCAGTAATGGGCTGATAAGCACAAATTTCAAAATGACACAAAATGATCGAGTCAGTCTAGAACTAGAAACTGTAGGACCACTGTAAATATTATTGCTTGGTTGGGATAGGGATAGGAAGAGGCACATGGCACTTATTACTAACAGCGTGACTCCAGAAACCTCTATAATCTGTATTGACTGTGTTGGTTCATGTATTTCAGATGGACAATGGGCAGTGATCACCCAGAGCTAGAGGTGCTGTCCCTTGTTCCCTTTGACTGTTCTGCAGATTTCTCTGGGAGAATGGAACTCATAAGAAGCTTTTATATTGAAAGCTTTGAAAGTCCATTTATTTTTACAGATTATTTGTGCTAAAGCTTGCTCATTCTCTGCTCAATAGCTTTCAAATCTTCCAACCTGTTCTTATTGGCAGCATTTATGTGGAAAAGGAATTATTTGTACTTCTAGAGTTTGTATTATTAGTCTTTTATTCATTGTCATCCAAGAAACACATACCAAGCACCCACTAAAATGCCAAGAATACACAGATGAGCTGCCCACTTCAGAGACTGTGCCCTGTCTAAGGTCTTGATGCTCAGCATGCTGTAGTGGGGCCCGGGATCCAACTCTAAACTCTGGTTTTGCTGATTGACACTTTCTTTGCATGGTTGAAAACTTTGGGGAGAATAGTCCTTTGAGGAACAACGGTGGCTGAGGCTCGAATGGTTGAATGTCTCAGTACAGCAGCACAAGACAAGGCCTCCTGTTGCGTGATATAACCTGGGGGAAGGTGGGGGATGAGAGGGATTTCAGTGTCAACATTTATCTTTGAAAGATTTATTTAGTTCTGTTTTATGCATATGAGAGTTTTGCCTGAATGTGTGGATGTGTACCACATGTCTGCCTACTGTTGCTAGAGGCCAGAAGAGGTGACAGAACCCCTAGAGGTGCCATTCCAGGTGTTATGAGCCAGTTGAGTGCTAGGAACTGAACTCAGGTTCTTCACAAGGACAGCAAGTGCTCTTAATCATTGAGTCATCTCTTTAGCCCAACAATTTTTATAGGAAAAAAAATTTCACAGAGGTGCACAAAGGTTCTACTTCTGTGATTAGCATTGCCTGGTTATACTGTCTTTGAGGACAGGAAGTGTTTATCTCTTGGTTTGCTTTATTTTTCCTTCAATGATTATCATGATTATCAGTCCTCGCTGTCAATCTGAATGACCTTAGAAATAATCTAAAGATTGCTGGGGCACACCTTGTGGGTATCAGCGTGCAGGCATTTCTAGAGAAGATTAGCTGGGGGAGACTCAGCCTGAGTGTGCTTGGCACCATGCCAGGGGGTGAAGAGCTAGAGGAAAAGAGAAGGAAAACAGGAGAAAGCCAGTTGAGTATCCACGCTCCCAGTTCTCTTCCTCCTGGCTGGTAGAATGTGAAAAGCTGTCCTCTGTCACCCCTTCCCTGCCATGAGTGACTGACACCTCTGGATACTGTGAGCCAAAATAAGTCCTTTCTAACCAAAGCTATTTCTGGCAGATTTTCTGTCACATGAATGAGAAGAGCCAACTAACATAAATGACTATAGTCATCAACTCGCATGTCAAAGATGTTTGGAAAGAAACTTGAACTTTGAGTAGGCCTCCCATGTAACTTGTCTTAGATAGCAAAATGTCTTTAATGCAGAGAAGAATAATATCTGATTAAAAAGGTATATATGATTTCTTTCAGTGTTTCTCAAAGTAGAGTCTTCACAGCAACCACTGGATTCTCTGGATCCATATGTTTAAAAAAATACCCATTATAATTTAGAATTCCAATCTCTTCAAAGACCTTCTGAATTAGAAACTCAGAGAGCAAGGCCTGGGAATTTGCATTTTAGTAAGATGGCACTTGCCTTTATGAACACTAGTAAGTGTACCTGCATTTAAGCTTATTGGCTTCTTTGGTATTGGGCTCTGAAAACAGAGCCACAAGCTGGTGCTTCCATCACCCTTCAGATAATCTTCAGTAATCAACAAATCCCAGGTCCTTGCTTACTAGTTGTGTGACCCTCGTCAAGTTATTTAACTCTTGTAGCTTTCAGTTTTCTACCCGAGTTGGGAGAATTGTGTGGTGGAAGGCGAGTAACTAGAGTCGTTACTGTAAGATAAAGGACTTAGCCATGAGGGCTTCTAGCAAGCTGATGCTCATGATCTCTTCATGTCTTGTGAAACCGCAGTACCATCTGTGCTTTGTAAGATATGAGTGGATTTAGTAGAAAAGTAAAAAGACCAAAGCATGAGCAGATAGAAGCCATGATCTTTGGAGAAGCCACCTCTTGCCTGAAGTCCTGATTGACAATGACTGGCTGAACAGTCTTCACCAAATTACATGATTTGCCTGTGATTCTGTTCCATAACTATAAAGTGGGAAGACAGTGAGATATTGTAGATAACATTCTTGGCTGGATGTATGGACTATGCCAAATGCTCAAACGATGTAGTCTTTATTGTTGGGAGTAAACTATCTTTGATCTTACACAAACAGTAAGGAGGGGAGCCATTGTCTGAGCTTATGTTGGTTTTCCAAGTCCAGGGATATTGATCTACTAGATCAAGTTCATATAAATCTCAGAGAGTTGTTAACATTTTATAAGAATCAATACTCTAATTTCTTTAAACCCTCTTAATTCACCTATAAAACTTCACTGTCTATTGTCAGGGATAAACATTTTTAAACTTGGTTAGCCAACCATGTTGATAAAATAGGTCAGCAGAGGCCATTCTTCTAGAATTATTTATCTGGAGATGTGACTTCTGGCTGTAATGAATAAGACACTTACTAATATTCCTAGTTCTAGGAAAGTAGTTAAACTCACCCAGATGCTGTTGGTACCCAAGGCTGTGAATGTAGCGGGTCTGCAGGGCCTTCCACTGGGGCCTGGAGTCATAAATCCTCATGATGCTGTACAAGTAGCACCGCTGCCCTTGATTTAGGTCCTGTCAGAACCAAGAGGTGACTTTGATAAATTCCTACGTAATTAAAAGTGTGCGATACATTCAAAATGAGTGGCCACAGGAATAAGATGCTTCTCTTAAGGTGACACCTATTTTTACAGTACATGGGACCCGAATAATCAGGAAATTTCTTCTCACCATTTATGTAAACAATATTCTTCTTGTATGATGATTCTGAAAACAGTGAAGGAAATGGTACTGGGTTATGCAGGTCATGATTTTATGCTGAGGGAGATGTAAAGGCTGCTAGGATATGAAGATTTTATTGGTTCGTAATTGAGAAACTTAGGTTATGGGAATGTATACAGGGCCTGAAGTATGGAGGCTTCCAGACAGCTGAGCTGTTCAGTGGAAAGTTCCAGTAAGGAATATAGATAAAGGCTCAAATGGGCAATGAGATCCACCTTGGCAGTGGAATGTGCTATGGAAACAGAGGAATCAGGAGTGGTGACACTTAGGAGGCAGAGGTCACAGGGACACTTCAAGTTCAAGGCCTGCCTAGTTTGCCAGTGAGTTCCATGCCAGCAGGAGGAGATCTTCCTTCAAAGAGAGGTCTGGGGAGGGGGAGGTTCAAAGTCATCCTCAACTACATTGTAAGACAAAGGCTGGCCTGGGCTGCATGAAACCCTGTCTCAAAAATAAATGGGGAGAGACTATGATAACGACATCAACATCCTAGAAATATCAAGTTAAAATACCTTTGTCTTGGATACGAAGTACCAAAACAACAGAAATTTCAAAGCCAACTGAAAACCACGTGGGATATCTGCACTTAGACTGTTACATATAAGTATAGATTAAGGTGACGTTTACTGGTTAGACACCTTGTGGGGGGCTAAAATCCTAAGTCTGTGAGACGATTTTTGTTTGGTCTAAAGCCCTTAAATTTTATATTAAAAGTAAACACAGAGTAAGTCAAGAGCCTCACAATTCAAGACATCAATTCTCTCTAAGTTTCTGTAGTATAGTATATTGGAGGAAGAGAATGGCTTTCATTCCTGAATAACTAACTAAGCCTTTCACATGATTGCAGAGACAAGACAATATGAAAATTGCTAGCCCACCTCAAGAGCAAAGCTCTCTGGTACTATGAGAATTTCCCTTGCATCAAATAAAAAATTTGAAAGTTATAGTTTCTATTTATCCAGAAAAACTCTGCCTACTTCCTTACCTGTGTAAAACTTTAAATATCCCGAAAAGTATCCGGTTACATTCCGCATGTTCTTTCATTGTCCTCTATCTTTCTCAAGAGAGATGCGAGACAAATGATTTTTTTACAGAGAAGTTTTAAGTGAAAGGTTATAATTAGCTAGGTGGGAAAGATGCTGACAGATCAAGTAGGAAGCCATGCTGTTGATATTGTGAGTCCCATGGTGATGGGTCTGCATGTAAGAAGACGACAGTTTCTCAGACACTGACCATAGAGGGTGTGTAGAGTGAGGCTCTGCCAGCGCTCATTAACTGACTCCTTCAACAGTCATGTATGCGGGTCAAACAACATCTATGTCTCACACAGACAGTACACAAAGTCCCCAACCCTCCGAAGAAAAAAGAGAAGCCAAGCCCTTCCCTCTATGAGCAAGATGTCACACCTTCAGTAATGAATTGTCAGCAGCCACTGCAGGGACTTGAATTCGGGGTATTCGTGGAACATTCTGGTGTTTGTACTGCTTTTTCAAGTCTCTCCGCATTTTTCTTTATCTTGTACCTCCAAGAGATAACAAACACAGCATCAGTTTTTATTCTGTTTAACCAGCTTTGGAGATGGACCTAAGACATTTAATAAGCAGATTAGTAATTTTTTTCCAAAGAAAAATATTTTCATTTCCAATAAGTAATCTCTGCAATCTCCTACTTCCCCATCTTCTCCTGTCCTCCCTCCCTGTGGCAAAAGGAATCGTCCAGAGGCCTTGCCTTCCTGCTTCGCTGTGCCCAGTGTGGTAGCTTGTAGAGACAGTCCAGTCTACAGAAGTCAGCTTTTTATAGTTTTAAATAGTGCTGTTATCTGAGTGTAAAAGAAATGCCTATGTCTTTAGGAGTTTAAAAATTTCAAATTAGAGAAGAAAATAAGATTATCCAGGGCTGGAGAGATTGTCCAGTGGTTAACAGCACTGGCTGCTCTTGCAGAGATCTTGAGTTCAATTCCCCACAACCTCATAGTTGCTCACTATAATGAGGTCAGATGCCCTTTCCTGTCATGCAGGCAGATGTGCAAATAGAACACTCATATACATAAATAAATAAATAAATAAATAACTCTTAAAAAAGTTTATCCATCCTTAAATTTTGTTGGCATTTGATTAGTTTTCATTTATTGATTTAGCTGGTATTTTACTTGATTTTAGGAAAAAGTAATAATAATAGAGATATCTCATGAACCTTCCTAGACCATTAAATATTTCCTAAAATCCAACTACCAGAAGACACAAGTGTGTCCATTTCTTGTACATTTAGATCTTTCATTTTAACACACTGCTTTGTGCTACAAAATAAACCGTTGGGCTCAGTCATGTTTTAGTCCCTGCCTGAATATGGTAGGAACAATAGGCTTCCCTGCAGTGATGTCATCTCCTTTCTCAGTGCCTTAGGGTCTAGAATCTGAGGTTTCTCCAATGAGGAAAACCTAACACACTGAGAAGAGTGGGTGCATTAGTAAGGCTTGCAGAGGCAAATAGAAACCAATTACTTCCCTCTCTGCCTACTCCTCTGCCTGTCCCAATAGTACAAGCTACAAATGACAGAAAGAACACAACCAATCAAGTGTAGCAACAAACTCTCCAAATATAGCAGACTATTACCAATGCCTAGGTCACGGGCTAACTAGAGAAGAGAACCTAGAAGTGGCTATGTGGCTTTAGAACCAACAGACCTGGCTTTCTTCCCTTCTTAGCCTCCCTCCTGTCATCTTCATAATGGTAGGCATAATGCCTGATTCATGGTTTGTTTAATTCACTGAGATCATGAGTATAGAACTCTCAGTTTGTGCCTGCTTCTTCTCATTCTATATTCCCCCAGCAAATGCTCATGCATGCACACGTGCACACACACAGGTGCATCACATATACATTCTTAAAAATATTTCAATAGCTGGACATGGTGACACATGCTTTTAATCCCAGCCCTTGGAGAGACAGAGGCAGGTAGATCTCTGTGATTTCGAGACCAGCCTGGTCTACATAGAGAGTTCCAGGACAGTATAAAGAGACCCTGTCTAAAAAACAAACAAAAACAGACAAAACAACAACAAAACATTTGAGGATTCTGATTGGCTCAGATATGAGACCTAACCCTGGGGATCTTCTGCACCTGAAATTTATTGTAGAAACATCTGCCAACACCTCTTTGTGTTCTGTTTCCATGATATAAGCTCATAAATGAAACTATGAATATTTTATTTAATACTGCTTTTCTTTAGTGGGTACCCAGGGATCCATACCAATCAAGACATACTCTCTGCATGTTCTCTCTGATTGAAACATATACTCTTTCCTTCACTCAAATCATTTCAATATCCCTCCTCCCATTTTTCAGGTTTGTGGAGCAAATAATAACTGTTTTTCAAAGCTAGGATTCCTCCCTTCTTCAAAGAGTGAGAGAGAAAATAACTGATGATGTTTCTTGTAGCACGTGAGCATGCGGCTCACATATGCTTTTTCTTGGGCTGTTGCTGAAGAAATCCATCTTACTCATCCAAGGGGTCTACACAGGATAAAGTTTAGTTTAAATACCCATAGAATACATGACAAAAACAACCTACAAGTTAACTGAGATCTAAAACCAAAGGACAGATTTACTTAAACACAACTTACCTTGTAATGTGGTTCCTTGTTTTTAAAAGCTAGCATCTGTATCCAAGGCAGTGTTGTTGCAGTGTTCTCTAGTCATACAGTAGTGGCAGAAACTAAGTATGTTGATAAACTATATCCAAGCAACACCAGGAGATGGGACAAAGAGCTGGAGAAACTTGGCTGGCATGCCTTTTGGTGACATTCAAGAGCACAGTTGAAGGTTTTGTTGTTGTTGTTCCAAGTTTCATGTCTAATGAAGGATCAACTTCTAAGCCTATCATATCTGTATTATATGAAGACATTGCAGAAAAGTTCCTGTCGATAGATGCTAAGGATTAAAGGTAAAGAAATCTGTTAGTGCAGCAGGCCACTCCATGTGTATTACCCAAATTTGAGGTCAGAAACATTCATCCCCTTGCTCAGAATGGTGAAGTAATGGTTCCTACATACATAAATTTAACTACATTTCCTATATACAGGAATTTAACTGTGGTAACATACAGAAGTACTTTATAGTTTAGTGCAATGCCCTTCTTCATATTTCTTAGAGAGAATAGGCATTATCTATACCTATGTTGATTAGAAGCTACATATGTGGCAAAAGATATTGCCTACACTGACCTGCCTTACTGTGATGAAATTATTATTTCTCAAGAGTATCTTTTCTGGGACTGTGTGAACTGTATACGAAGAAGGAAGATTAGAAGCAGTCTCCATGTAATGCTGGGATTGTGAAAAGTTAGATGTAAAAGGGACCTTATACAAAGAGAGAAAACTGAGAGGGGCATGAGAAAGCACAAAAGAATCCAGAGACAGCTGAAAAGCCTGGAGAAACCCAAAGGCTGAGCAATGAAAAATGAGGAGCCAATCTACCAGGCTCCCCAGTGGGAGAAAGCAAGCCAAAGACTCTTCTACAATGTAAGACAGCCAACCAGAGGGCTGGTGAGATGGCTCCCTAGGTAAAGATGCTTGCTGCCAAGCCTGACTACCTGTATTTCATACTTAAGTCCCACGCTGGAGAGAACCACAACTTCACAAACACACTGTATCACATGAGGGAGACATGGACACACACACCCTACACACACACACACACACACACACACACACACACACACGTGTCTCTTCATCTATGTATGAAAAGAGTCAATTCTACACAGAGAGTAAGTTTTCAGTTCTCACAAGTTCCACATCCTTCCAGGGATTTGGCATGACATAACTGTATGTGCCACAACTCAGCTCTGGAAAAGTCCACTGTGGCACTCTCTACACTCGGGGCTATTCCCAAATCATGTCAGGGAGCATATTGCTTAAGACTGAGCTGGTAAGGAGGCCTGCAAACATTGGGGTGACTTTGTGAAACAAGAACAGATCTGATGAAAACTTTATATGGAAATGATTAGAAAGCTCAGGTAGCAGGAGGCTCAGACTACGAAGGCTGGTGGCCCTATTATTATTATTATTATTATTATTATTATTATTATTATTGTCAGAAATAGGTAATTCCATGGAGATTGATAGCCCCAAGACAGAAGTCAGCAAGGTTCTGGAGCTGCATAGCTTCTTCTTTATCATGAACTTCTCAGGCCCATTAGACACCACTGCACACTCCCTTGTCCTGTAGCACGGTTAATACTTAGCAAGATTGTGAAGCACTGGTATGGGTCCTTCAGCAACAGACCTCAGTGCTCCATCAGCCTCTCCCACACCTCAATATGTTCAGGAGATGCCCTTTGACTTAATTGTTATCAATCCAAAGATGTACAAGCTAAGAAAGCTGAGTGGGAACCTGCCTGGCCCACAGGCTGCAAAGCTAACCATGCTCAGAAGCAGCTCCAGGTACACAAAGAAAATGATTAAACCTTTGATCCTTGACTACATTAGGCACAGTACAAGTTCAACAGAATAAAGCACTTCATTAGTTTTGCCATTCGCTTTTCTGTTGGTGGTTTAACAATTGGTTATAGTTAGTTTTAAATATACTTCTATATCCATTTTTTTTTTAGTGTTATTGCTTCTATGACAACTTATTATGTTCATGGTAAATAGTGCTGGATATTAGGTCCCCAAGTAAAACTGCTCACTAAGAGACTCACAAAACCAGAAAAGATATCTATCCCAAAAGATGCATAAACCATAACACAGAAAGGACCCAAATCATGAAAAAAATCAAGAAAATTTTATCCTTCTAAAAATTCATAATTAGAAAAGGGCAAAGACACTGGAATGGATGAAACCCTGGATGACAGACTCAGAATTTATAAATGCTATCAGTGACTGCAAAGTGGATGCAAACAATCAGATTAGTGAGGCAAGAAAATCAATTCAGGACCCAGAAAGGAGAGGAGAAACATAGACAGGACCCATCACCATGGATTGGAAACTTGATACCATGAGAGAGAAACTCAGTAAGGAAAGTGATATTTAGCCAAAAAGTGAATAGAGAACTTGAAAATGCATCCCATCCACATTGGAATAGCTAAGATTAAGAAAACAAATAGCAGATGTTATTGAGAATTTAAGGAAAGGGAGCCTCCTGCATTGTTGATGGAATCCACCAATGGTACAGCCTCTGTGAAAAGCAGCGTGTTGGCTTCTAAACATCTAGGTAGAGATCTACTATGTAAGCCAGCCCCACCATCTCTGGGAAAATACCTGGACCCTACTTGCTACTACAGAGCTAGGTGCTCATCCATGTTCATCACTGCTCTACTCAAAATAGCAAAGATGTGGAAGCAACCTAGATGTCTATCAACTGATGGTTGGTAATGAAAACTTTGAGCCAGCATCAGTTATGTCCCTGCTGCTGAGATAGAGCTCTGACATAAACACCATAAGGGAGGAAGGGCTCCAAAAGGATAGAACCTATCAAGGCAAAGAAGCCATGGCAACAGGCCAGGAAGGCGTAGCCACAGGAGCAAATGACATGCTAGTCACATGTTTCAAACAGGAGGGAGGGAGGGAGGGAGGGAGGGAGGGAGAGAGAGAGAGAGAGAGAGAGAGAGAGAGAGAGAGAGAGCATGAAGAAGAGCAAGAGTATAAGCTCAAAGATGCCAATGCCACACTTCCTCCAGCAAGGTTCCAATCTCTCAAAGTTCCATAGAGCACCACCAACTGGGGATTGAGTGTTCAAATCATGAGACTATGGGGGACATTTTCAATTCAAATCAGCACAGTATCTATACATGATTAAATCTTATTCAGTTTTAAAGAAAATGAAATGAGAAATTTGCAGGATGGAAGTGAAAAAGAGTAGATTGAGTGCGGTAACCCAATCACAGAAAGAAAAAGCCTGGATCTTCTAACTCCTATGTGAATCCTAGCACTCAATCTTTAGATTTGAGTAGCTTTAGAGGCTAGGAATAGCCTCATCAAGTTATGAAGCCTACGAGCTACAAAAGTGACTGACAGCAAGATAGTCACATGGGTACAGTATCAGTATGAATGCTATGGACATAACCAACTACTTTCTAATTGGATTTAAGGCCACTCCACAGGAGGAAATCTATGTCTGATACTGTGCATCCAGCCAAAGACTCACGACTAGGGGACTCACACAGCCCAGAGGTGAGTCTACTATTATTTTCTTAAATGGACACAGTATCAAACCACCTTCCAAATTCCTTTCTCTGTAACCGTAGACTAGGACTCTTCTCATAATTCATTAGAGTAGCTTCTTTGTGCAGTGGATCATGGTTAATATGGAAACTCACAAGTTATGGAAATGCAGAGGGTAAATCTGTGGCATCCTCAGACATAAAAGGGGCATCCTTTAAGGCTCAACAAGGCCATCATGGAACAGGAGACAGAAACACTGCAAGAGCCAGAAGTAAAAACCCAGAAAAGACAAGTGAAAAGCAGTGGCTTGCGGGCGGGGCGGGGCGGGGCGGGGCGGGGCGGGGCGGGGCGGGGCAGGGCAGGGCAGGGCAGGGCAGGGTGCATTCAAGATTCGGTGATACTCGTAATCCACCGCCATGGCCGAGGAAGGCATAGTTGCTGGAGGTGTAATGGACGTCAACACTGCTCTACAAGAGGTGCTGAAGACCGCCCTCATCCACGATGGCCTAGCACGTGGCATATGCGAAGCTGCCAAAGCCTTAGACAAGCGCCAAGCCCATCTCTGTGTGCTTGCATCCAACTGTGATGAGCCCATGTATGTCAAGCTGGTGGAGGCACTTTGTGCCGAGCACCAAATCAACCTGATAAAGGTTGACGACAACAAGAAACTAGGGGAATGGGTGGGCCTCTGTAAAATCGATCGAGAAGGGAAGCCACGGAAAGTGGTTGGTTGCAGTTGTGTAGTGGTTAAGGACTATGGCAAAGAATCTCAGGCCAAGGATGTCATCGAGGAATACTTCAAATGCAAGAAATAAATACAATTTTGGCTCGTTAAAAAAAAAAAAAGATAAACCTAGGGAGAATTTCAGCACGAAGTGGAGAGGGACATACAAGCCCTCACACCTAGCTGAGGAGCTCTTGACAGTGGATGGTGTCTGGAGTAGGGAGAATCTGGTTTTGTTAAGGTATGCCCACTGGTAAGTTAACTATGCCCCACATGCCCCAACAGATGCCCACACATGCAGAGCTATATAAACAACACAAAGACCTGGGGTTATTAAAAAACAAGACATGAAGTTGAGAGGAAGCCACGGGTTAGAGAATATATCTGGGAGCAGTTGAAAGGAGTCCAGTAAATATGACCAAAATATATTGTAAGCATGTATGAAAATCTCATAGTTAATTAAAATGCTATGTATTTTAAAAGAAATGCTTGAAATGAAAACTGTAATGGCTCAAATATAGAAATCACAGTGGGGAACCATCAAGTGAAATGAAGAACAACAGAAACAGGAAAAAGCCAAAGTACTGCATGCATTCATTTTTGTCTTTTTTTTTTTCAATTTTTGGAAACACTTAGAGCTTTATTTTTAATTATCATGACTTTCAGTAGTTCAGGAATACAATCCAGAGATGAAACTGAGGATCCATAGGGAAGATAAAGTATCTCAGGTGAAACCTAAAAACATAAGAAACAAAAAATAATTATCCCCAACTGGGGATGAAAATGGACATTTGAATAAAAAATCATTGATAACTCCAACTGTTCCTATCTAAAAAAAAGGATCTCTGTAATACATTATAGTCAAGTTGTCAAAAGCTACAAAGCAAATAAGCGGTATTAAAACCTGTGAGGGGAAAATACCAACTCACCTCCAAAAGGAAGAACTCAAGAATAAATGAGATCACAACCCAAACTCCCAAGCCAACATGGCTCACAGCAAAGTATGGACTGTTCAAGTACTGAAAGTAAATAACTGCCAACCAAGACCCATGTATCCAGTAAAGCTACTGAAAATTAAGATAGAAATAACTACATTCTTCTATAAGACTGTAGCCCCTCATCTAGGGTTGGGGCCCCATGAAATTCTACCATTCGCACTGACATGTCAACTGCTGTGGTCAAGTTAAGGTTTGATTCAACATCTCAGAAATGCAGCTTCCCTGTCATATTTAGAACACACAATCTTGGAGCAGTCTTCCTGGTCCTCTGGCTCTAGTCTTTTTGAGACCCTCTTCTTTGACATCACCTGAGCCTTGGTAATAGGGGTTGTGTTGTAGATGTATCAGCTGGTGCTGGGTACCCCATGGCCAGTTGTTTTCTGAATTTGGACCAGTTTGGATTTCTGTAAAGGTCTCCATATGCTGGGAAACAAAAGCTTTTTAAAGATGAATCATGAGAACTACACATATCTGAGATTATAAGGGTAAGTATTTAGGATACTTACCAAGTATCAGATATTTAAAATGTCTTTCTCATACATCAGTTTTTGACTGACTCCCATTCTCTCCTCTGTTCCCTGCAGCAGTGTTTACATATGCAAGGCACAGAACCAACACATATAGAGATGAACAGATGAATGAATTTTTAAAATATACATATATTCAGTGAGTTCCTTTCAGCCATAAAGAAGACTAAAACTATTTCGTTTTGCAGGAAAATAGCAAAACAAGACTGATTCAGAAATATGAGCATTATGTTTTTTCATACATAGAATATGTGTGTGTGTGTGTGTATGTGTGTGTGTGTGTGTGTGTGCACATATATGATAAAGGATTAGAAGATGTGAAAAGGAGGAGAGGACACTGGAAAAGAATAAAGAAAAACAAACACCCATGCAAGCCTATATATATATATATATATATATATATATATATATATGAGAAAGACAAAAATATAAACAGGACCATTTTCAGGGAGAGACAGCAGCACTGGGGAGAAGGGTAAGGGTGACAAGAGAAGGCAAGGGAAGCAAATGAATGAATTACATGTATGAATTGTATGAATCACATGAATACACATGTATGAATTGTATGAAACTTATTATATACACCCACTAAAAATTAATTAAAAATTGTTACCTATGAAGGGAAGGATTGAAAATACTCCCCCTGAATACAGTTTATCTGCAAAGAGAAAGAGCTTGAGAGAAAATGAAAGCAGAGATGCCAAAAGAAAACATGGATTGAAAATTCTTTGGCTGAAGGGAAGAAAAGGCTCAGGTAGATAAGAGTGTTGAATCACTAGCCTCAAAGAAGAAAGCACTCTACAGAAATAAAGTGTTGCTACTCTTGTCAATAATTTGAATACATTCCTTCTGGAAATAAGCATGGCACAGACAAGATCAGTAAATGCCAGTGGGGAACACGAAGGCTCACACAGGATCTGAGGGCCTGCTTATTCTCTCCTGGGAGACAAAGAACTGTGTGTGCAGAGCTGAGATTGCCCGTTGAGTTTTCTTTGGATGTTTTTACAGAATATGATGCCCCTCGGAACACACAGCATCAGCTGGTGTTGCAGCACACCCACGTTCACTCATTATAGTGTGGTGCGGCATCTGCCCAGTCAGGGACATACCAACAGATGCAGATGTTTGACAAGGAAGCTGTTTATCTTAGGCTGTGAGTTTCAGAAGTGCTACTAGTAGCTGGGATAAAAAAGGCAATATTGGGTCATCTTAGCTATTACATAGTCATTACTAAGCTATTACACTCAACCACCTCGAATACAAAGAGAACATAACTTTGCCCAGATTCCATTCTTCTATAGTCACCCAGATGCTTACTTCAATGTTCCTGCCCTAATTGTCAATATGACTGTTGCCACCACTGCCATTGTCCCTACTGCTGGTGCTGCTACTAACATAGATAAAGCAGAAGTCAGATGGAGTGGGACAATGACAACTAGCTGTTTTCCCCAAACCTCCATGTCATGTCTCCCCTGGATGCTACCTTGCAAGGAATTTTGGGAAATGCATTTGCAGTTTTCCTATTGCTGTGGACAAAGTATGGTAATAATGAACCTAGAAGAGAGTGGGCCCCGTGTAACATACATCAGCAATAATGGAAGAAGGCATTGTGGTCTGGGAACCAGGAGGTCAGGCAAAAGGCTTAAGAACTTCAAAATGTGTCCAATGTTTGCCTATGTCATTAGAGACTGAAACTTTGAAAGAGAAAATGGAAGACAACTGACTGGCAGATGGTTCCCAATAATGAGCTTTAAATGTTTTAGAAAGTATCTTACGATTTAAGAGTAATGAGATGCTTTATAGCTTCAATTTAGGACAGAACCAAAACCAAAATCAATCAATCAATCAAACCAACAAGCAAAAAGATCCAGTAGATTCTAACAAAACTTTTCAAATAGAATAAAACTAATTGCAAGTAGAATTTTATAGAGAAGACAATATTGACTACCATTTGGAAGGATATGCTCATCCCAAACTCCTAAACTTAAATGAAAAGTTTTATTGAGCTGTTTCAGAGGTTAAAAGAAGACTTGATCCCGCGAGTTCCCCTGCAGTGCCCCTGGAGCAGGACATGGTAGCAGTCAGAAAAATGTCTGCTGGATCTAGAAAGTCAAAGGGTGTTCAAATGTAAATTTGAAGTGATCAGCAGAAACTGTCCATAAGGAAGCTACACTGGCTAGAGATGATTATTGGCTTATGAGAAGCAAGGAAAATGTTACCCTAAGAATGCAGTTTATACAGAGGAACGGTGTTGCCTCTGGATTGACTGGAAGCTGTGTACAGTGAGAGTCTTCTGAGATCTCAAGATAGGATTTGGTTTAAGGTATGCCACTTAGTTCTTGTAAACTTGACACAAACTAGGGTTACCTGGGAAGAGGAAACTTCAACTGAGGAATTACCTTTATCAGATTAGTGTGTGTGTAGGTGGGGCACATTTTCTTGATTGATGTGAGAGGGCCCAGCCCACTGCAGGCAGCATTACTTCTAGGCAAGATGTCCTTAGTTATACAAGAAAGCAAGCTGGGCAAGCCATGAGGAGCAAGACAATAAGCAGTGTTCCTCCATATCCTCTGCCTCAATTCTTGCCTTGACTCTCCTTCATGGAGGCCTGTAACTTATATATCAAGTAAACTCTGTCTTCTGCAATTTGCTTTGGGTCGTTTTTTATCACATAATAAATACAAACTATGACATAAGGTTTCAACATGCATTAAAGAGTGTGAAATGAACTTGTCTTCTCCACTTCCTCCCCTTTTTGTTTGGTTTTTGGTTGGTTACCTTGGTTTGGCTTCCTCTGGTCTCATTCTGGAGACAGGATCTCCTTTGTGGTAATTAATTTTTCTACTAATACCTCCTGCCTTCAGAAACTGAATTTTTTGCTAGACCTTGTAACTAAATTAATAATAGACTTTGGGACCATCTAAAACTTTGTGTTCAATCTGTTTCCCTACTTCGTACTCAGCTTCTTTAAATTTAACCTGTTTTTAAGAAAACAATGTAACAATTTTACTATGGATTCCCCATTCCCATCCACTTTAATAAGGTAAACTGAACACATAGCTTTAATCTTCAAGTGTGATCCTTTATCCGTGTCCCTGACGTGTGTGTGTTCATGCTTATAATAATTGAGTTTTACTTAATCCACTGCAAACAGCAGCAACATTGAAAGCAACGAGTTAAATATCCACAATAAATGTTGAAAACAACTTGTAAGTGTTGGTTAATAACGCCTGTTTGCAGTTTTGAGTGCTGATCTGAGTTAGTATGGGTCAACAAAGCAACTTTTTCTCCTGTAAAACTCCATTTAAAATGTCTGTAGAAAGAGCTCCCCTCTTTCCCCACGCTATGTTTTATGTGCTCTTCCATAAACATAAAGTCCTTTGATGGACACAGACAAGACAGTAGACAGGACAGATGGAAGACACAGAAGAAAGTGCATAGGGCATGATTGGGCTCACTCTTGCGCTAACGGATCAGGAGGAAGTTTCCTTTCCTGAATGTTACATATCCTACATCCCTCAAATGATGCAACTCATGATGATGGTCCTGCACCAGACTCTGGAGTGCGGGGATTATAAGTGAGTGTGTAGTCTGACCTCTTGCTTGTTACTACTCAGCCACATTCATCCTCCTTCCTTCCATCCTCTGATCCTATATAAGTAAGTTTAGGTCATTTCAGACTTTTTGCTTTATCAGATGTATCTATTCCCATGCTTAAAGCACTGGTAAAGCTCACAGGATTAAGGTATTGGTAGTACTACTATAGCATTGCTTAGCACATGGGCAATTGAGGATTCCTGTGGACTAGGAGGGCAAATGAGGCCTCATGGGAAATATTAATTGAGGAAGAAGAATTGGGATCCAAAATAAAGTTAAATTTTAATTGGTATAGTTATCAACTGCAACAAGGCAGAGTGCAGTGGCATATAAGAGACATAATTGCTATCTGGACCAACAGTGAGAATACTTCTTATTGGGAAATTATCTGCGTATATCTGTCTCCCCTTTTTTTCTTTTCCAGGATGCCTTCAGTTACAGATGTCTCCATGAAGATAGTAAGCAGATACAAACATCCTCTCTTGGCCATGCATGCACTCAGTACCACAGCACACCATAACAGAGATGAGGAAGGAGGCCCATCCCATGCTGCTCCCCACCCCTGGGTATCCTCTCTGCTGCTACTTTCTCAGATATTTGTCCCTCACAGCACGTTATTCCTTTGCTGTTTTTCCCTTTGGTCTTCTTTATAGAACTCCTGGCTTTCCAAGACCCAAGACCAAAGCTCTTATATATACTGATGCCACAGGCCTTCCAAGTAAGGAGATTAAATGGGCTTTAGTAATTGGGCTTTAGTAATATTCTCTCTCTCTCTCTCTCTCTCTCTCTCTCTCTCTCTCTCTCTCTCTCTCTCTTTCTCTCTCTCTCTCTCTGGCTACAATGATGATTTTTAGTAAGAGAAACAGTGATTATCAGCCAAACGAAATCACATATGGTCAGATACACACTAAAGAGTTTGGGGAAACAGAGTCCAATGTTCAGGGACAAATGATGAATTGAAAAAAAAGTTGAAAAAGTTTAACTTTGTGTCTACACTCAAAGTAAGAAGTAAAATATCAGACAAAGCCAGAATACATCTAGACCTCAGCCAACCCTAAATTTAAGACCAGGCTACCTTTTAAAGTACTAAGGAAAGGCAAGTGTGGCAGTGCTCACCTGTAATCCCAGAACTTGGAAAGCTGGGGTAGAAGGATCTAGAATTTGAGACCAGCCTGAGCTACATAGTAAGATCCTGTCCTCAAAATTAATTAATCAACTGATTACATTAATTAAAAATAGAAAGTATCTCTGTGTGTGTGTATGCATGTTCATATGTACAAGTGTGTGCATGTACATGTAAATGCCTGTGTGTGAGAGAAAGAGAGACAGAGAAACAGATGGGCACAGCGGGGCAAAAGAAGACAGCATCGGACGTTTTTTCCTTCAAGGAATCCATCTTGTTTTTACTTTGTTTGTTTTATTTTGTTTGGTTTTGGTTTTAAATATTCTGTCACTGGCCCAGAACTAGCCAAGCAGATTAGGCTATCTGGTCATTAAGCCCCAGGGATCTTGTCTCTTATTCCCAAGCACAAGATTACATAGGCCATATCACCATGCTCAGCTTTTATTTAATGTGGATTTGAAAACATAACTGAATTTCTCATACTTTCATGGCAAGCACTTTGCCCACTAAGTCATTTACCCAGTCCATATGACATTTTTTCTGTTTTCATTTTTCATGTGTGGGGAATGTGTGCAAGTTGGCATGTATATATGTTTTTTGTGTGCGTGGATATGGGAGGAGTGTACAGGCAGAGGTCCAAGGTTGATCAACAATCATCCTGCATTGCTCTTCTACCTTATGTATGTCCCAGTCAAACCCAGTCCTCACAGTGAAGGGTAGTCTTGCTAACTAGCTTGATTCTCGGATCCTCTACCTACTTTTTTAGACTGGTATCCCAGGCTGGCCACCACACTTACCTGGTACTTCAGTGGGTTTCTAGGGGTCCAAACTCCAGTCTGAAGCCTTACATGCCAAGCATTTTTACCACTGAACCAGGTCCCCAGCTCCCCCATCACCTCATAAGATTTTCTTAAAGCATTTTTCATCATGGACTAGTAATGCTTCTCGGCAAACAAACTCAGTGATACGGGTCTTCAATTGCAGTGTCAGAGCTAAAATCCATGATTGCTTGAAGTCTGTAATTTCCTCCCTTGATCTTTGGAGCTAAAATGGAATTCTAGTAATACAAATTTTGCTATAATAGAAAATTATCCCTCCTGTCCAGCCATTGTCCACCGCCAGGTTTCATGCATCTTGAATCTCTGTGTCCTTGAGATATGTTCTATTCAAGCCTGCAATGGAGCTTTGTTGAATAAAGGAAGGTATCAGTTCCATAATAGCTCTCAGCTATAATTTTGAAGGAAGATGCCTGCCCCAAACCCACCCAGGCATATACAAACCCACAGTGTTTTGTGGAGTGGAGTCTGGAGCCGTGGAAAAACCCTCCAGGCATATCCTGATTTTCAAAAAAGCAAATTGGATTAAATTACTGTCTTGTATAAGACAATGGATTATCAACACAACCTGGAAAACCTTTATAAGAAAATGCTCAGTCTAAATAATGTTACTGGTATGGATATTTTCAGAGCTGACCCCTTGGTTTTGGATAAGCAATTGGTGTGCTCTTCCCTGGGGAAAACTATTTCTCAGTTCTTTGCCTGCAATTCTTTGTCTAGGGTTTAGGCCTCCTGATGTCTTTGCCTTCCAGGTCAGCATGTCTTTTGGTGTTATCCTGGCTTAGGTCATATTTAGGCTACCATGTTGATGAGTCTTCATGAGAGTAGCTTCTCTGACATATCTGGGAGGCACACCTCATCAAACTTCCTGTTTCTCTAGCTTTTAAAATGTTTCATCCTCCCTTCTGTAATTATCCCTGAACCTTGTTTAAATTTTGCACCAACAGTTCCTGTATAACTAACAGATCAGTGTGAATAGGTTTTGGTGACATGCCCTGGTCTTTTCCAGTTTTTCCAAGGACCCAAATGAAGACATCATAGACACATTTATTATACTTTTCACATGACAGCTATCTAGATGGGAAGGAAAATATAGTAGGTGACAGAATTAAAACAGAAAGAGACCTTAACTGGTTCTAACAATGACTGTATGTAATGGAGTAGAATTTAATGAAGAAATGGATAACTGTAAGAAGGCAACACAGTATTTCAGTGTTTAGACACACAGGAAGGAAATTCAGAATGAGCTGATGAGACTGCTACTGTAATTTTGGTGCACATAGATTGTACCAGCAGAAGAGTAGTCTGTAAAAGAAGGGAGAGAGCAGGATTACTGTGTTATGCTTTATTCTGAAGTGTTGTGCTCACTCACAGAACATATTACATTGCACTGTAGGGCTAAAATAGAGCTGTCAATCATAGAGTGAGCAGTCATATGTGAGAGAACAATCAATTTAGTAAAAGACCAACAGTCTAAAAGGTTCTACATGGGGAAAACGCTGAAAAACATTTAAAAGGTTTAATACATTGAAGAGCTACTAAACTTTATACATACTTAAAAATTAATATTAATAAGTAGAAGCTATAGAGCTATAATTTACTGAAGGAATGAACAAACTCAGAAAGGAACATTTCCCCATTTTAAGAAGTCTTAAGGAAAAGAGAATTACTCGATATAAATATTATACAGAATATTTAAGACCTGCATTGGGACATTGACCCTATAAATCTATTATTCTCAGATTTATAGAGATCATAATGTATAAATCATATGTATCAGGCATTAAGGCCCTGCTGTTCCACAGACCTCTTCAGACATTGTTCACCCATCTCTCCATGCACTTCAGCATCTTAAATGTTGGTTCCCACTATGAATCTGATCAATCATTCATGACTGTGGTTCACTATGCATCATTCTGGGCACTTCTTCAGCATTCTAAGTATTGGTACCCACTATGAATCTGGTCACTTCATTCATGACTATGATTCACTATGCATCATTCTGAGCACTTTATATGAATGAGCTCATTGAAGCCTCCTGACGATACTATAAGGTATATGATAACAATATCTTCATTTGCCTATAACAAATAAAGGCATTAAAACGCACTACATCTTATAGAGTTAATGTTTATCCCCTCCCCAAGGTCATGAGTTGAAATCCCAACTCTCAACATAATAACAGAGTTAGATCAAGTCATATGGGTAGGGCCATTTTGGGATCAATGAATGCCCTTACAAGAAAACAAAGAAGGACTAACCTGCACCCCCAATAAATGAGGACTTAGTAAGAAAGGAGCTGCCCTTGGTAAGGTGGAAAAGCCTTTACCTGGAACTTGGTTTGCTAGTACCTTGAACTTGTGCTTTTTTGGCTTCTAGAACTATGAGAAATAAATGTTGTTGAAGCTACCTAGCCTGTGCTATTCTGTTGTATGCCCTGATCTACAGTTTCACAGCAGCAGAACTGAGATTCAGGCTACCTTACTCCAGCATCTGTGCACCTTCCTAATGACACAGGTTTAGTTCTAATGAGCATTCTAAAATGGTGCTCGTCTCATTGCCTGTGACATAGGAATGTCACTTTTATATTTCCCTGACCCTGATGTGACAACAGAGGAATAGGTACTCTTGAAAGCGGAGAAGCATCCTTGAAGGGAAGGAAGCTTTGTGTCCATCAGCATGGTCACAGGGAAGACCCCTGGAGGAATATGCTAACCGTTTAGGTCTTTTTCTAGATTCGCAGGAAATGCTGTCTGAGTCAGCAATATGAAATCACATTGATCACAGACCAAAAGTGCCTCTGGAAATGGTGAATGCATTAGTTATGTGTTATGTTCCCACCACCACAACCAGCTAACTTCAAAAGATGGAAAAGTGTATTTTGGCTCACAGCCTCAGAGGTTTGTTTTTAGCTCTGTTGCTTTGGACCTGTTATTAGACAGTCCATATGTTAGGACTATGTCACAGAGGAAGTTCATTGTTCATTTCATGCCAGCTAGGAATCAAATAGGGAGACAGGAAGTGATCACAATCCCAACAAATCCCTTTAACACCATGTCTGTAATGGCCTTGCTCCAAGCCATCAGATCATACCTATTAAAACAGTAGTTCTCAACCTGTGGATTGTGACCCCTTTGGATATCATAAATCTGATACCCTGCATGTTAGATACCTACACTATAATTTATAGCAGTAGCAAAATTACAGTTATGAAGTACCAACAAAATAATTTCATGGGGGGGGGATGTCACCACAACATGAGGAACTGTATTAAAGTTAGGAAACATTAGGAAAGTTGAGAGCCACTGTACTAAGGATTCCCAATAGTGCCATTGGTCACTAACTGAGCCTTTATCATTTGACACTTCAAAAAGCCAAGTCTGTAGCCCTTAAAAAGACAACAAAGATCCAAAATGTAGTAGCTTGTGTTATGAGAACAGAACTATCTCAAGCTTAAGTTGAGTTTTAATCCTGACATGTCTCAGTTATCAGTTAGCTGCAGGAGAGAAGCAAGGCCAACAAACATAGAAATCATTTATTCTTGTCACTTTGGAACGAATAAAGGAGGATGATTGGCTCATTGGCCTGGGGCTGCTACCCATGATTCCTTTTGGTGTTAAGAAGGTACCACTAAAACTCAGGATGTGGCGCCAAGCAGAGAATTATCTCCATATGCCTTATTCTTATCCAAGGTAGAAAGAAAAACATCAAAATATATTCTAGAGGCTTCCTAACTTTCTACTGTCTCATTGGCATGTCAGCCATCATTGTCACCTCAGAAACATGGCATGTAATGATAGCCCTGCTATCAAGGATTCATCCAGATCTACATTCTAGATTGCAAGGAAACAGGTCAGCCCACGAATATGTTCTCACTGTGACTCAGTCTCAGAGACCTGGGCTCTAGGATTGTGTCAGTGTCACTGGTTATGATAGAGGTCAGTGATTCTTGGAAGAACAAGCCTCCACATACACTTGGCACACTCTTCTGGTACCATGGCAACTTCAAAATCAGTAGGGCAGAAAAGGACACTCTTTTGTGGAGGCCATAAGGAGGTATGTATATTTGATGAAAGGTAACCAAATACTCCACTAAAGGCGTGGATTTAGACCAGAGGACAGGTTGACCTTTGTGGAAGCTGAAAGGTGTTTACTCAGCCTCAAGCAAACACAGAGGGCTGCTAACAGGGAAGAGGCGTTAAGTGACTTTTAGACCAGAGCACTAACAAACAACCGCTACAAATGGCAATCTGATCTATAAACACCTCAAAAATATAACGGCACTAGAATGTAGTGGTTTTTAGGAGATAATTGTCTTTTTTTATTTCTTTTTTGTTTGTTTCTGTTTCGCACCTCAAGGAAGAGGGAAGAAAATGAGAAAGGAACTGCCATTTATTATAAGTCTAGTATATGCCAGAAACTGTGCTGGGAGCTGAAGATAAACTATTTTATTTATTCATAATCCTTTGAGATAAATATTATTATATAGTTCTATGAAAGAAAAAATGAAGACTTTGGGAAGTAATTTGACAATTTATATATATCATGTGCACTGGAACTAGGATTTATGCCCAAGTTTGTATGACATCAAGGCACTTTTTCTTTATGCTATACTATGTTGGCTTTATCACATTGTGTTCAATTTGTTTAACAGTTATTCCTAGAATATTCTATATAGAGTCTCATAAAAGTTGCTTAATTCCCTTCAAACAGGAAAGTTCTTTATATGGGTAAGCTCAATCCTTTTGTCTGTAAAACTGTTGCCTCAACTGGTTAGAAATAGATCACTCAAAAGTTCCTGTGTCTTGTGGATAAGCCTGAGAAGATTTCTATTTCTCTGAAAGTCCCCCAGACACTCAACCATACAGTGACTGTATAACCAAAACAACCTGGACAGGTTCTTCACCAGCTTGCTGGTGAATCCAAAGATAAATGAAGCAGAAACATATGTTTTACATTGAAAATGATGTCTGTGTCATACACATATAGGCATTATTTATATGTTTTACCACATGAATGCTATTTCATTTAAAATATATAACTAGAAACTTACTTTCTAATCTTTTGGTGTAGGACCAAGGCCCTGTGTTTGAATATAAACAATTAATTTCTGTAGTGGGTACTGAAGGATTGCATTTATTACAAGGAAAATCTGGTAGTCATTAAAAAGGCTTTTGACTGAAGACCACTGTAGAATTATCTAGTATATCCCAGAGAGACTAAATGCCTTAATTCTGGGCAGTCCTGCTGAATGAATCATCACACCCAAGATGTCACTAGGACTCCACTGAGAAAATGGATCATTAACTGATGGGATTTCATATTAACAAAGATGGAATACGCCCTCCAAATGCACTGCTAAAGAATTACAGCTTCGTTGCTTTCAATTAGAGGCAGATCATAGAGCATGTGCTCGTGAGACAAACGGAGCCCAAGGTCTTCCTTGTTTTAATTCTTTCCCCCTCTTTTGCAATTACCCAAGGCACATGGAACTGAGTAGGATGTTTTTAAAATTGCCCATGATTATTAATTACTCCTAGTGATTCAGTTAAGTCTGTGTAGAAACAGTTCTTGTAATCAGTCAATACAGCGCTTGCTAAAAGGGTGCATGTCTGATAACAAACACAATGACATCAACAAGTTGAGGAGCACACCACCCTGGGGGAGCACACTACCCTTGGGGAGCACACAACCCTTGGAGAGCACACCACCCTTAGGGGACACACCAGCCTTAGGGAGCACACCACGCTTGGGAAGTGCACAGTAAAACTAGAACTATCATAGTTTGGAGAGCCTATGAAAAAGAGGTTTGTTCAGCAAATGTACACTAAAATATGCTTCCTGGAATCTCCACTGGTGAACTAAAGAAGCCTCCTATAGCCAAATTACAACGCAGTTTTCTGAAACCCATTCCGTGTTTCAATTTCCCATCAGGAATTGTCTTAGTGAGTTTTCTGTTGCTAATAATGGAACAGTTTAAATTTTTATTTTTAATTATGCATATGTTTAATTATATGTATGTATATGAACATGAATACACGGACCCACCGAGGCCAGAAGAGGCTTTCAGATCCTCTCTAGAGCTGGATTTAAAGACTGTTGTAAGCCAATTGATATGGGTGCTCGAAACTAAACTTGGACTCTCTGCAATGGCAGAACCTGCTCTTAACTACTGAGCCATCTCTCCACCCCAAGCAGGCAAGTGTCATAGACTAAAATTATGCTCTAATTAGCAGTCTAGATGTGCGAGGCTGCAGGCTCACACCTAGTGCAAGCATCCTTGCTTTATTTTTTTCTGGTCTCACACTTTGAGGGAAAAATAAAGCTATGACTCCTTCAGCTACTCTTGGGTTCACACTGCACACTAAATAGGATTCCTATGGCCCAAAGAAGACTTTGAAACAACAAGAAAGAAGCAGCTGCCCACTATAGTTTAGATGTAGTTTGAGTGTGCTCTATGAGAGTCATGTGTTGAAATTTAATTTATATTGTGAAATATTAGAGAAAATGCAAACTTATTTATACTGACTATGGTGTGTTAAGGTCACTAAGCCTCCATAATGAAATCCTGGAAGATTTTCTGGGACTTGCCAACAAGAAGGCTGTCACTACATGTGACCCCTCAACTTTTCTTTGTGTTACTGCATTTGGATGTAGCAGTCATTTCCCAACAACTCAACTCATCCCACTTTGAAGTCTTGCCTTTTATGGAGGAACAGCTGTTCCTCCATCTTTGTCCAGTGTTTGGAAACTTAACTGGCATTGCTACTCCAGTCTCTCATTCCTTCTAACATGGGAGATCACTTGTGGTCATCACTGCCAGCTGCTCCATTCAGGTAGTATTGCTCTGGGCTGACACTCTGAGCATAGTGGTGAGGTGAGTGGTACCTTTGCATCAATGTAAAGACAGTAAGTCCCATAGGCTAAGATCTCAGATACCTGAATCAGAGCTCATAAATATATTAGGGGGTTCCATATTATTTTACCAAAACTACTTTGACCAGATTTTTTAACTACTCGGTATTCAGCAATTTCATTTGTAAAATGATTTCAATTACTACTATGTACACTAAGGCCATTCTTAACATTACAAAAGATAATGTAAGGATACAGTATGCTCTTACTCTATGGTAAACATGCATGTCACAAACACAAATCTAAGACATTTTTCCAGTGCTAAGAATTGATCCATTGTGTGAGCAAGTGCTCTACCCCTAAAATCTACTTCCAATTTTTTGTATAATCCTGTTTAACCTTCATACCAAATATGTGAGTCAAATATCATTAGTCCTATTGGATAGATGGAAAAATCTGAGGCCTAAGAGGTTTAGCAGCACAGGTATTAAGTGGTAGTCTTGGGGTACACATGTAGACAGACCGGCTCCAGAGTTCGACCCAGTGTCTGCTATTGTTGGACTCCCTTTGTTGTTGTTGGCATAATCTGGAGAGGGGAAATGGCAAGGTCTGAGGCTCTCTCATTTATGCAAGTGCCTTTTCCTGCTTTCCTGTAGCGCCACCAACTTATGTTCACCTTTCCCCTTGCCTATGAAGAAGAGAAATTTGTATTCACTCCCTCCCTGAGTCCAGCTTCTCTCAACTGTCCGTCTCCGGCTTCATCCCTGCCTCCCCAAGAGCTGGCAGCATCACTCTTGGTCTCCAATTTAGCTTTAGCAACTCTCAAGGCAGAAACAGATGAATTTCTCAATTAAGGCTAATTAGAGCCAAATTCCCTGTCATTTCTGCTCCTTCTTGTGATTGTGTGGACTGTCTCAGATGTCGAACTGTTTCACCCTACGCTGCAGGCCATGTGACTGATCACAGAAGGCTCCTCTGAGTCTGGTCACTTTCCATGAGCTGGATACTGTCCTTTTGCTGCTGCCTTCTGAGGCTTTGGTTCTCTTAGAAGCCACAGTTAGTAAAGCTATGTTGATGCATATTAAATTTGCTATCAACTAACCATCACAGGGAAGTTGTCTAAAAATAATTCCCACCATCTGGTAATGGTAAAACCGATATTTGGTTGCTTTTACTCCTGATAAATTGTATCATACTAATTTTGTTTAAAAATGCAATTTTACAAATGTAAATCCTGTTGTCTTGGTTACTTTTTTATTGCTATGAGGTGACATCATGATCTAGGCAACTTATAAAAGGAAGCATTGAATTAGGGACTTGCTTACAGTTTCAGAGGGTTTGTCCATGACGGTCATGGTAGAAAGTGCAGCAGCAGACAGGCTGGCATGGTGCTAGAACAGTAACGGAGGATGCCATCTGATCAGTAAGTTTTAGACAGAATGGGGGGGGGGGGAGGGAGGGAGGGAGGGAGGGAGGGAGGGAGGGAGGGAGGGAGACTGAGCCTGGCTTGAGCTTTTTGAATCCTCAAAGGCTACCCCCAGTAATATACCTCCTCCAACAAGGTCAGATCTTTTAATATTTCATAAGCAGTCCACTAACTGAGAACCAAACATTCAAATTTATGAGCCTATGGGGGCTAATCTCATTCAAACCATCACACCTGTCAAGAAAATCTTGATTATGAATTATACCATCTTCTGTGTACTTTCCAGAGTTTGCATAATCAGAGAAATCATACTTTGTGGTTTGAATGTGTAATGTTCCCCATAGGCTCATGTATTTGAACACTTGTTCTCTACCTGGGGGTGCTATTTGTGGAACCTTTAAGAGGTGGTCCCTTGCAGAGGAAGCACACCGAGCAGGCTTTAATGTTTTATAGTCTGTCTTCACTTCCTGACTGCTCTCTGCTTCCTGACTGAGGAGGTAATAGGATCAGCAGCCTCCAAATCTGTTGCCAGGGTTTTCCCCATGATGATGGGTCACATCACCTGGAACTGCAAGCCAAAGTAAACCCTTCCTCACTCAACTCGCTTCTTGTTAGGCATTTTGTCAGGGCAAATGAGAGAAGTATACATCTTGTGTGTGTGACATTGACTCTTAGCAGAAACACAGCTTTCAGGACAGTTTATGAGATTTTAGGAGAAGAAAAAGTTTGTGAAAATTCACTGCTAGCAGGAACTTGTCCAGACTGGGTTGGGTTGCAGACTTCATTTCCTTTAGTTGAGTCATTACTCAGAGGAATGCCGAATATCCATTGTACAAAACAAAACTCATGTTATGTTGCTGTGGATAAGAGGGTGAACTGTGTCAGGTGGTGGTGGCACATGTCTTTAATCCCAGTGCTTAGGAGGCAGAGGCAGGAGGATCTCTATGAGTTTGAGGCCAGCCTGGTCTACAGAGTGAGTTCCAGGACAGCCAGGGCTACACAGAGAAACACTGTCTCAAAAAAAAAGATAAAGAAAAGAAGAAAGAAAGAAAGAAAGAAAGAAAGAAAGAAAGAAAGAAAGAGAGAAAGAAAGAAAGAAAGAAAGAGGAGAAAAAGTGAAGGGAAGAGAAGACAAAAGGGAAGAGAAGATAAGAAGAGAAGATAAGAAGAGAAGAGAAGAGAAGAGAAGAGAAGAGAAGAGAAGAGAAGAGAAGAGAAGAGAAGAGAAGAGAAGAGAAGAGAAGAGAAGAGAAGGGAGTGTGCACTGTGATCTTAGGGTGGAACATGCTAGGGGGATGCTTCACTTACTGAACTCCTTTGTCTCTCTATTCCCCAAACACGGATGAGTAACTTTCATTCAATCTAGCTGATATAACTGTACATAACAGCTTACCAACAGATGTGGTAGCTTTTAGTGTCAGTGTTAAATATTGTAAATAAATTGCAAAAGCATAATAAATTATATACAGATTAACACATAGACACATACATAGTATGAAAAAGTATGTTCCTTTTTTGGAATTTCTCCCATATTTGTTATTATTCAAGATGTTGATTGGAAGTTCCCTCAGTAGCTGAGATGCCAGTCACCAGGGTCCAGAGCTGTGGCTACTTTGAAGTGCATGCAGTGCTCTGAATTGCAAATCCTCCCTTACATCGCTGTCTCTCTCCTACCCTTTCAAGCTTTCATTTTGTTTTTCTTATTGGAGAAGGCAGTGGCAAAATGGGAGTTGAATAATTCCGCTGTCACCTGGTAAGCTGTGCTCATCACTGCCCAGTCCTCTGTGCCTTTCTCTTAGTCTTCCTGCATCTTTAAATGTCTCTTCCTGTTGGTCAGACATTATTTGCAGATTTTAGTTCTTTCTGGAATTTGGCCTGCTTGAGATAGTTTTGTAGGTCCAGCCCATCTATTCAACAAATTTATAGGGCACACATCCTAATGGAGGAAGAAAGTCAACAAACACTATAGACAGGTGAATTATGTAAGTGTAGTGGGGAAAACACAACCACAGGGAGATTTATCCTCCCAAGTTAGGAGGTGAGAGTTGGGGTCTTTTTGCTTTTGATTAATGTTTTTTGTTGCTGTTATTGTTGACTTTATTTTCATCTTAGGGAGACAAGGGTTTGCTATGTAGCTTCCCTGGACCTTTTGCTATGTAGACCAGGCTAGCCTTAAACTCACAGAGACCTGTCTGCCTCTGCTTCCTGAGTACTGGGATTAGAAATGAAAGTTTGAATCTTAAATGTCCCCCGAAGGCCTGATGCTAGAGGTTTGTCACAGTCTTTGACATTCCTGGGGATGATGGAACATTCAGGAGAGGAACCCTTGAAGGGATTGGGGGTTCCAAGTCTTTGCTTTCTAATTACCCTGTGAGTGATTTTGCTCCTCAGCTACATACTTCATACCATGGTTCTCTATCCTCACTGGAGGCCCCAGAACAATGGCACCAGTGGACTAAGATAGAACCCTTTGAAATGGTGAGCCAAAGAAACAATTTCCTCCTTTGCACTGACTTTGCAAATAATCCTCTCTTTCCAATGCCCCCCAGACACTCCTTCCTCCAATCAGTTGTTTTACCTTTCTACTATCTGGAAGTCCTCCATGCTCTTCTTCACAGGGACCTTCCTCATGAGATACTAGTAAGAACTGTGTCCTTCCAGGCAATGTTCTTGACTCTCCTTCCTACCTCTGTACTGCTCAGGGCCTGGGCACTTCATGGGCTTATGGCACCCCAGACCTTGACAGGACACTCAGTATACTGTTGTAGGGAGGCTGGCTCACAGGAAGTGTGGGCTGACCTGTAATTTAAGCGGGATAGCCAATGTAATCTCAGTAACCCTGAATCCTCCAGGGCTGAGCGGAGCCTTGAGCACAGAAGCAGTGAACTAACCTGTAAATGATTCCAATTACACGTGTCTTTCCTGTTCTTCACACGTAGGCTGTGACATTTAGATCAATCACAGGTTTTTAAAAAATGGAAGTCACATCTATCGTGCTCCACTTTTTCACTAACAACTCTCTCTGTCTCTTTGCTTCTTTCAGTTAGGGACTAAGAGCTATAGAATAAATCTGAATCCAGTCTTTAATTTCAGCCAATTTATTATGTGCTTTCTTGACACATAGCACTTATAAATTATTTATTAAATGGGTAGATAAGCAAATAAAGTCTACCAACTTAATACTAGAAGGCGAAAGTTAATGATAGACTTTGGAGCCTCTGGGATATATTCCTTTGATGGAGATCCATTAAAGAGGTACTCAGATCAACAGGACATAGAAGAAATAGCAAGAAGTGGGCTGGTGGTTTGGGATCAGATCCCATCTGCCAGTGTTTTTAGGAACAACTTTGGCACAATGAGAATAGACACTCACTGCCAGAGGTTGCCCCTGAATTTGGGAACTACACACCCACACACTGATTCCCTGAGAATAGGAAGTGGGAAAATCACCCATGAGATAGTTTCCATTTAATCTTCTGAGTGAGCTTTTCTGCTCTCCACCACAAAACAAACAACAGCATGCAGTTTTCCCAGGGTCCCACATCTTGGGGAGGCTCAATGTGAAAAGTCCTAGCCAGACAATCTGCGAACTTAGTCTGTTTTTGTTAAGAAGAGAAAGTAGAGATTCACAAAGCACGAGGTCCTGACAGTGTGTACAGGAGAACTATCTCGAACACTTTCTTTATTGGCTTGAAAGATGCCAAGTGGAAAAGTAACACCTTCTGTATTCTTCAAACAAAGACAATGAGAAGAAACATAGAGAATGGTGATCATAAAATCTATTCTCCAACCCGGGACACCTATCTATCTCACTAGAAAGGGTTATAAATCTAGGTTCAGGAAGGTTAGAAAGCTTTGTAGAGCTCTGCTTTCCATACCCAAAGCGTAACCAGATTTCTTCTGTAAGGCTCAGCTTCTGAAATGCAGTAGTTCTTTTGTCTAGAATATCTAAAAAGCCCAAATTTAGCAACACAGACCTTAGATCCAGTCTTGGTCTCCACAGATGCAAGTGAATCATCACATCCTCCTTCCTCATCAATAAATTAGGACAATTTGATCATCCCAGCCACTGAGTGTCCTGTAAAGGTCTTTAGTGCCATAAGTCCATGAACTACCCAGGCCCTGAGCAGTACAGAGGTAGGGAGGAGAATCATGGACACTACATGGAAGGACACAGTTCTTAACAGTTGTAGGACCGTGAAAGGCAGCCTGGTTTCTGGTCAAGCACAGGCTAGAAACTGTCAGAGAGAGAGACCCCAGGTGATCCTGAGAGACCCCAGTTGGGACCAGGTGATCCTAAGTGACAGCAGACATTTTGCCACCCCCCCCCCCAGACTCTAGGCTCCTGACACTAGGCCTCAGCCCTCCATAGATTTGTATCCTTTAGTCATGTAGGAAAACACCCCTACTAGCCCACAGGTAAAGGACTACAGGCCACAGACCCTCAAAATAGATCTCCATATTAATGAGGTACCTAAAGACCAGAAGGGCATAGCCAATTAAGTTTTCCTTCCCAGGCGCTCCTCTCTGCAAAAGGTATTTAACCTCAGGCCCGCCCTGAGATACTGGGATACAGTTTCTCATCTACTTTCCGACATGGCAATAAACATCTTAAGGCCATGGACTGTTTCTTTTCATTGGAATCTGCCATGGGGAACAATGGAAAAGGCCTTCATCTGCAGAGCTGACATCTCCTGCAGCCTCTCCGTGTACCCAGCCACAGAGACCACCAACCCAAACCAAGTGAGCCACAGCAACCACATCAAGAACTTTCCCTGAGGGGGCTCAGCCAGAGCTTCTCAGAGGTCCTTGTGAAGAAGAGCATGGAGGACTTCCAGGGAGTAGAAAGGTAAAACAACTGATTGGAGGAGGGAGTGTCTGGGGGGCATTGGACAACTGATTGGAGGTAGGCCAGGTCCAATCAGTTGAAAATCTTAATAGGCAAAGTCAATGTTTCCAGATTCAAAAAGAATTTGCCTCGAGACTGTATTTTAGAAACTTGAAGTTTAAGACTGAAATATCAATGCTTACCTGGATTTCCAGTCTCTTGCCACTTCTAAAAAGTCAGACTTATTAGCCCTCACAACTGTGTGAGTCAACTTTTAAAAATCGACATCTTTTAATATATATAACACATTATATGTATATATACATATACACATATAAAATATAATACATTCCATATTATTTTATAATATCATAAAATATATCCTATAATGTTATAAAATATTTTATAATATATTATAAAATATGGATCTTTGTAAGTTCAAAGCTAACCTGATCTACAATGAGTTTCAGGACAGCCAGGGCTATATAGTAAGAGATTAGATAGATAGATAGATAGATAGATAGATAGACAGACAGACAGATAGAAATAGATAAGATATATACCCTGACTGGCTGTCCAGGAACTCACATTAGACCAGGCTATCTTTGAATTCACAGAGATCATCCTCTCTACGCCCAGGAGACATACATATCTTATATTAAATCTATATTTCCTAATGTTCTTTAAGTTTTATCTGAAAAACTGTGACTAAAAAAATTACATCACAGATGTATTTGTGCCAGGTCCTGCATGTCCCTACAATCTATGGCATGACATGGTTCCTGCCCCTGGAACAGAGCCAACAGGCTGGGAACTCTCCACAAGTGTTGATGGTTATTTTGGGCCATAAGGCATAAGACCATAACAATGTACATATTTTCATGTTCCTTCTTCAGGAATGTTCTCCTTGCCAAGGTTAATGACTCCATGATAATTAGAAGCAGAATGAGTCTGGAAGGTAAGGGTAATACTGTGACCTTCAGGACAGCCCTTAAGGCTGTGAGAAAGAACTCTGAAAATATGAGTTCAAAAATGTATACTTTCTCAACTATGCAAAATATAAGCATGCAATATGAATGATATGAGGGGGTTACACAGACCTAAAAGAACAGAGTCAGCTACACTATGAGCCAGCTTGTCAGAAAGATATTAAAGAAGGAGATAAAGAAATTTGGGGAGTAGTGATCCCAGGGCACAATCCCACCCAGCTAAGTTTATTGCTTGTGCTTACAAAAGCAGGCAGACCTCTGAATTTATTTGCAATGTTAAAAAAATATATATGTGCTTGCTATATTTTTTCTAAGAATCAAGGGACTAAGGTCATGGGACAATCAAAAGTGAACCTGGAGTAAATGACTGAATTGATATGTAAATAGAAGACTGGGCTTTGGTCTTTGAGAGCTGAGTTATCTGGATGAGCTGTCTGGAGAGCACCAGAAGCAGAACACAGGCTATCAGCTTGTACTCACAATTTGACTTCAAGTTGTTTCTTTTGCTGCTCTCAAATACCCCTTCCTCAGAACCCCTCTCCAAGCTGAAAGTTGGTCCTTGGCATATTTCAACTTTTGTTTAACTAGAAATTAATTGGTAGACAGGCTTGGGGTGATAAAAACATACAGATCATGTCCACTTCACCACTCTACCCTCAATACTCAAGATGGTGTACAGAGGCCTTAGTGAATGCTGGCAATGTTTATTAGTGTTTAGCTGTGCCATCCATTCAGCATTAAACAATAAAGTCTTAGCTCAAAGAAAGTCTCTTTTCTATTGGCATAGTCAAAAGGAGGAATAGATTATGTTCACTTAACCATATTTGAATGTTGAGGGTTTAGAAGAGGGAACAGGAATGCTCAAGTTTCTTCAAAATATCAATATTAGTAACAGTTGAAAGTCACAGACCTGGTTACCAGAATGTCTAGATTCTAATCCCAGCTCTGCCATCTGGTTCCTGTGTGACCTTAACTCAGATGTTCCTTCTCACAGTCTATTTAAAGACTTGGCATAGTCATGTGCCTGCCCCAAGTGGCCTGAGGGGAGGCTATGAGCTCACACAGATGCAGTAGTCAAAACGATGTACTCAGTAAACCAGCACACAAAAGCATACACTGTCATTGCTAGTGGACAATGTGACTCCTAAAGGATACTCATTGTGTGCTGCTATATATTAAAGCAATAATAAACAAACAAAAGCTGCATGAGGTGACCCTGGTTTATATGCTGGGTGAACAGGCTACTAAGGCCAGAAGATTATGAATTCCAGCCTGAGTTGTAACCTTCTGAAAAAAAGGAATGAAATCAAATGTGAAAAATAAACAGAGCAGTGTCCTCACCGTGCACCACAGCACGGAAGAAAGCTAATTGTCTAAATGCACACGTGGTTTGTGAGGCTTCCTTCAGGAGGTGACTTTGAGCTAAATCTTAATAAATGAGTAAGAACTCAAAAGTTGGAGCAGTGTGGAGCACATTTCTAACAGAGAGGGGACATTTTAAAAGCCTCAGTAAAAACAGTAGGAGATGACAGATGATTCTAGTTGAGCCCCGTGCAGTGTCTAAGAAGAAATACTGCATGGGAAAACACCTAGAGAGGCTGGAGGTCGGCTGCAGCTGGGCTGGAGGAATATATACCTAAGCTACGTCTTCAGTTATGACTACAACAAAGGCCACTGTGAGCTCAGCACAGAGTGCCTAAGTGAGGGGATGTGCAAGTCACCAAGGCCCATGGTGTTCAGAGAGAAGTGGATGGTTAAACTGAGGTAGAACTCACCAGAAGGGTAGTGAGACCTGTGGAAAAAAGCCATTCAGAAGGCCAGGAAGAAAAGAATCTCAAGAACGAAGGACTGCAAAGCCACTCTCTATGCATGTGGCTTTCAATTTTGTAGCTCTGGGAAAGAAAGTATTTGGCCTTTTGCGTCTAGCTTCTTTCACTTAGCAGCTTTCCCCAGATCCATCTACATCATCGTATATTACAGTACCTCAATTTTTATCACCATGGAGACTGCTTCATACAGGCTGACTTATCTGCTCTTCAGCTGCTAGTCATTAGTACTGCTCGCCTTTGGGGCAATTATGAATAATACTGCTGTGAATATTCATAGACAAGTTTTTGATTGAACGTATGTTTTTAATTGTCTTGTAATTGAAGATTAGCTGAATAATGCAATAAGATACCATGAGGTCATTAGAAAGAACAATGTAGAATTGCGCCTGTTTGTATGCTAAGAGTGTTAAATGAAAATTCAAGATGTATTACACTGTATGTTGAAAACTCTTTGCAATTACAAACATAGGTGTTGGGGGAGGGACAGAATGAAAGGTCGTTTAGGAGGTAGATGATGGTTTTGGATTTTTTGCCGTCTCCCCAAATACAAGGTTTAATATGCAGCCTGCTGCACAGCACTGCAAGGGAACCCAGCAATGTGCCTGGGCTAAAATGAGAAGAAGGTAATAGCAGGGCAGCCAGCCGATTGCTTAGCTTCGAGGCAATCTTATTTCATCTCGTTGGTGAGCTTTTCATGAGTAGGCAATTGAGGTAATTGTCGGTAACTCGGCAGATTTGGTCAAGTTAGAAAGTACACACAATTTGGACACAATTAAGAAATAAAATAGAAACACATCTATTAATACTCCATAAGTGCTTATGGTACTGTACGTTCTTGGAAGACACCCCCAAAAAATCTACAAGTTTAGCTTTACCCCTGTTCTCTCTTCTTTAGGGGAATACCCTCTTTTTCCTTTTTTGGGGGAAATGTTTTTCTAGACAAATGCTATTCTGATCTGTTTCCCTGGTGGCTGCTAAGGGGCTTTCCTAGTCCATAATGTGAGGCCCCCCCACCACTGTCGTCTAGCTTGCTGAATACAGTCTCCCTGGGGTTGTATGTGGGGGACCATACCACTCAGCTCACCCTTGAAAGGACACAGCTTCCGCTCCTGTACTCCTGGGAACCCTAAGCCACTATGGGGAAAGGCACGTGGAAGGACCACAGAGAGATACACAGGCAAAAACAGACCCAGTTACACCAGGGTCCCTCTTGACCTATTGGCTAAATGTAGCCACATAGGCAGCCACTAAGGAGATCAATGGCTAAGATTCTGGTTAACCTATCTTAGTTACTAAATCCTCAGGGGGGCGGGGGTCAGTTGCTGAATCCACAGCTACCAAATTCTGGCATACTTTAGCATGAATTGATGCATGGCCAAACAAAGAACTTGTTCCTCTACCTGAGACAGAGTGAGATGTTTAAAAGTTGAGTCATGAGCTTGAAGGGAATTTGCCTTTTGTCAATACAGTGTCAATCAACAAAGAGTCCTCTTTCCACAAAACTCCTGGATCTGCAACTTTCCTCTCCGTGGCTGCCTTCTCTCTTGCTTTGACCTTCTTCAGGAATCCATTCTCTTTAGAACCCCCCACCCCCTCCCTGCCTGCACATTTCCCTTTCTATTCAATGCCGGCCCCAACCCAGTTCCTGTTTCTCTTGGCCCTGGTTCTCCTTGTGGGGACCCTGGCCTGGCATCAGCATCCCTTGGGAATTCATTAGAAAGGCAAATCTCAGGTGCTTTTACAGACCAGCTGATGTTGCAGCTGAGGATGGAGCTGTGATCCGGTTTCGCAGTCCCTCCAGGTGTTTTGGAGCGCACAAAAGTTTGGAAATCGCTGAGCTAGACCAGGGTCACCCACGATTTTCTGTGCAGAAACACAGAGACTCCCGAGCAACGCTCCAGCTCTGTGGCAACATGAGATCAGCTACAGAGCACGCGTTAACATTAATATTTGAATTTCATATATTTTTTATGTTAGCAAAAAAATGTTCTTTTGGTTTTGTCCTCATAATCATTAAAAAAAAATATGAAACCTATTCCTAGCTTACGAGAGGCATGGAAGCGGACAGTGGGCTGGTCTTGGTCACAGGACTCAATATATCAATTCCACCCCGAACATCTATGATTGGCCCTTCTTGAGGACACAATGTCAGGTGGCCTGACCTTCAATTCAGCAGTCTTTTCTTTCTGAGCCCTCTCCTGCCACAGATGATCTCCTGGGCTCCTCAGTCCACTGATTCTCCTCTAAGCCCTATAGAGGAAATATTGCATAAGTGAGATCTATGTAAGGTCCTTAGCTAGGACCATCTTCCTCAGCAAGACAGCACTAATTCATTTTCAGGCCAGGCTTGTGGTATGAGTACAGGCCACGGTGCACCCAAATCTGGTCATCTGACCCACGCTAGGCTGGGCTTCTTGCTCCGAGCCCAATAAACCTATAGCTTGAGCTGGGTGGCCCTTCCGGAGTCATCCCAGGCACGGAGGATCTTGGACCAGATTACATCCCCAAAGCGGCCAGATTACATCCATCAGCGGCCAGAGTGGAGCGAGGTGCCATTCCAAGTTACACTTTCTGGGTGGTCCAGGGAACAACAATTATGTATCTTGGCACCGCCGGTACATGGGGACACAGGGAGCAGCATGGAAGACGGGGCTCTAGAGGCTTCTGATTTTAAAGGCAAAAATTCTCCAGTTAGGCTCGATCGCCTTCTTTCCCTGTGTTCTCTCCCAGGAAACATGCAGACATCTTAATGGCTAAAGCAGTTTATTTTCCCAGGCTGCGCAGCCACAAACCCTTGCAGCCACTAAACTGTGTCTTCCCTCTCTGCCACAGCTGCGCTGTGAATTACAACCGTTCCAGGCTCCCGAGGTAAATGGCAGACAGTTGGATGTTGTTGTTGGAGGGTTTTTGGTTTTTTTAAAAAATACTATTAAAAGAAACAAACATTTGGGGAGCTCTTGTACTGGCATAAAGAATCTGCTGTTGTAAGGAGAGGAGAAAGGTGTTAAACTCAAGAGCTGCTTCTCCCACACTAGAATCCCAACAGACATCCCCCCCATCCCCCACCCCCTTCAAGACCACGAAAAGAGGTCAAGTGTCTCAGTGTCTAAGCATCCCCCGGATGCCAGTACTCCACAAAAGCCCTTTTGCTGCTGCGGCCCCAGGAACACAGCTCTTCTGAGTAAAAGGCCCCTTCCAAACCGGCAACTGAGTCAGGCTGTGCTTGTGGGGGCGAGGGAACGACTGATACGAATTATTAGAGCAACTGTCATCTTGAAAATTACTGTGCAGTGCACACTTGACACAAAAGATAATGAAACAGGTTCAGGGACTGGTTCAAGGTCACTCAGTTAAGTGGCCAAAACTAACTACAGTTCTGGATGGATTCGACTCCATTCTACCTCTCTGCACCAACCAGAACAGCCTTTATTTTTTTACTGACACTGGCCCTTTGAATGCAACATGGCTCATGCTGTTCAAGCACCTTACGTAATTACTTCATTTAATCCTCATCATTACATGGCAGGCACCATTATTATACAAATTTACATAAGAGGCAATTGAGCTACCAGAGGAAGAAGTCCGCACATGGCTAGGTACCTCAGCCGCTGGCGCTGCCGTTGAAGTCCAAGCTCTCAACCCCTGAACCGTAAAATCAGCTGGAGAGGCTAGGAGCCCTAGGGTATCCACCACTTACTGGCTGCAGCATCTGTGACAAGCCCTGCAGAACCTTAGTTTTCCACACGGGCCTCACGGAGCCTGTGAGTGGTCCTCTAAACTACCGACTAGTGGGCAGAAGGCAGGTGCTTAAAAAACTGGAGCTCTAATAGAGTTCACGTTGACTTTCCAAGCCTTCCCCAAACCATAAACAATCCAGATTCATTACAGACAATGAGAAAGTGCAGATAAGGGTGGAGGCAGTGGGGACTAGTACCAGTGACATTTGAGTTACAGTTTTCTGGTCTCTTCTATGCGTATGTGCACACTTCACAATGCTGAGATTACCTTACACATTCTGTGGTATGAGCTCATTTTCGCAAACCTAAGTGAACCCTGCATCATTAAAGAGCCTTCTACAATGGCCTTGTGTGCTTTCACTTGTGTGCAGGGGGTGTGCTTGCGTGTGCAAGCACATGTGTCTGGAGGTCAGAGGTCAACTTCAGGTGTCTTTATTGCTCTTCCGTTTATTTTTTGTTGTTGTTGTTTGTTTTTTCCCATTTACTTATTTATTTATTCATTCATTCACTTTACATCCCGACAGCAGCCCCTCCTCCCCTCAGTAGTCCTCTCACATAGCCCCTACCTGTGACCCCACCCATTCACCTCTGAGAAGGGAGAGGTCCCCGTTGGGTACTAACCCACCCTGGCCCCTCAAGTCACTGCAGATCACTCTAATTTTTGAGACAGGATTCCACATTGAAGTTAGCATCCACTCATTCAGCTAAAACTAGCTGGCAGCAGGCCTCAGGGATCTGAGTGTCTCTACTCACAGCCCAGCCCAGAGGTGCACTGCCTCCTCGATCAGCTTTTTATTTGGGTACCAGGGATCCCAGTACTCATGTGGCAAGCACTTTAGCAACTGAACCATCTCTCAAGCACCACAATGCTATTTTTAATGAGTACCTTTAATTGTGTGGTTGTATTATAATTTTAAAACATAACTCCCTAGTGATGGATATCCAGGTTGCTTCCTGTTTCCATCTTTGAAGAATTTTTGTTGTTGTTTGGTTTGTTTTTACGGGGCTTCCTGATGCAGTTCAGGGATCTTGCTATCTCTATAGTTCAAACATAGGCTACTTTAGAACTTGGAATCCTCCTGCCTCAGCCTCCCAAGTGCCTGGATTTGCAGACATGGTGCTATATGTCCAGCTCTGAGAATAACTTTGGTGAAGTAGTTTCCATTAGGTATCACAATATAGGTCTAAACATCCTTTGAGATTGAAGCATTGTGCATGAGATTTGAGTTGGTGCCCATTTCTCATTGATGCTTACTGTGCAAGCTTCTACAAGTTACCCACCCTCTCTGTGTTCAGTCTTCTCGCTGGTATGCAAGCATATAATAATAAAAACTCATGAAATCATCTCAAAAACTAAGCCAAGAGCTGAGCACAGGCTCCCAAGGTAAAACTGTCAAGTCAAATGACATAGATATCTTCATGATACGAGATAAAAATTGTTCCATTGCCTTCTAGAAAGTTTGAGCAATTTATATCCTTGCCGGTAGTGTATTATAGTACTGAATTTCATAGAAACATGACAGCAATGGGTATTAATATTAAAAAAAAACAAACTCTGCGAGCTTGATTGACAAAAAAAATAATTTCAGTGTTGTTTAGATTTGCATTTCTGATGGAGAGGATCTTGGATAAACGTTCACCTCTGTGGGTGATGCACTGCTGACAACTGGGGAAAGAAAAGATTGATGGGTGTACAAAAATAGCCAGAATAAAAGATGGCAAGATTATAAAATATTCTGCTGATGGGGAGAGATGCGGCTTGGAAAAAATGACACTTCATGAGTCTGTAAACTGCTCCTCCAGAGGCCTGCTCTCATCAGTGTAGGCAACATTGTATGTGAGGTTGCCTGGGAATTCCAGAAGGCAAAGAATGACTTGGAGGGTGGGTAAGCAAGACACAGGAGCCTGCAGCTCACAGCCTAGCTGGCCTCACTCCTCCTGCTCTCTGCACTGTGGAGATCAGTTCGAACAGACCTGCACTCAACCACTCTGTTTTCCGTTGGCATGGCAGAGGAAGAGGAAGCACAGAGGAGGCAAGCCCTCAGCCACAAACAAAAAAAGAGCAAAGTGAGTACCACCAGGCACAGAACACCATGGTTCTGGAAGCTAGCCTTTATTCCAAGCCACAGAAAAATTAGCCAGATACAGGGTGAGGGTTGAAGTCAGCCAGCATGGTGCTATCTGATCAGAATGTCACCACCTCCTTCACATACAAACAGTACCTAAAGGTGTTTTGGGTTTTTTTCCAAGTTTACCAAGTTCACCTGTGAATTGACTTCCAGTCTTCCACAATGTGTTAGATGTGCTCACCTAGGACGAGGACAGCCCTCGCTCCCTTAGCCTTACTTGGCCCTGGGAATTCACTACAGTCTTCTGCTCTGAGGATATTCTTTAGTGATGGAGAAATAATCACCCACTTGCTCACATTTCCAATTTTGTGCCTTAGAAAATCTGTCAACACACACAACTGTTTAAAAACTGTGGAACTGTTACCAAATACCAAGGAGGTCACCTCTCTTGAAGAACCAAAGCAAGAGAGTATAAAACTTACTGATGAATCTCTGGTCAAAAAGCAGGGCGCTTGCCTGTACCAAGACCCACAAACCAGCCTGTATCTTTCCTCTGCCATGTTTTGATTGCACTGATCCTTGCAGAAATAGCTCTCAGTCCCCCAGAGGTCCTAGTTATCCATGAGTTCCATCAATTCCCAAAATTTCCATTGCAGATCTCTCAGTCCCTACTGAAGGGAAAGCCCTGATACTCTTACAGTCAAGATCCTTCTCAGGCTTCCAGACTATTCTATCACTTCCTAAGTACTCATTTATTGGCAGAGGAAGATAACAGGGGCCATGCCCTTCACTTTCCTCTGCTGTACCCAACAAAAACAAGGACATAAGGTCTCCTTATGTCCACAGGTTTCCCTGAGCATTCAATCTGTAAGGTCATTGCCTTTCCTTGCCACGGTCTTCTATCTAGACACTATCTTGATCACCCTCTAACAGGCAGTCTTTCCCTGTGTTTTTAGATATCACCTCTAGTACATTTGTGTCTGATCAACTCCAGCATCATTGTCCCATCTCTAGCTTCTGCTATGATTTTTCAGGACTCTGGAAAGCTTGGGTCTTTACATTTTCACCTCTTTTCTGCTTCAGGTCATTTCTCCGTCCAGATCTGAGAAATGCAAAAATACTTACTTCAGTGACTTCCCTTGGCTTTGTAGATATTCTATCTCTTTAACTTAGCCTTAACACCTGTATCCTTGGACATATACTCAGATTGATCCAGCCTTCCAGCAGCCTGGCTTCTTCCACAATGGCCCCAAGGTCTCTGCTGTTGTGTTTTCTTCTGTCTGGACTCTTTCTTTCTTCCACATTGAATTAATCTGATCCCTTGAGATCACAGCTTTAAAGCTTTTTCCTTACAGATGACCATCCTCACAGCCCTGATCTGATCCAACTCCACTCATGTTCTTAGCTCTCCAACTGATACACTCTTTGTGGCCTCTTTCACAACTCATTTATATGCATTTATACAAAAATAACCATTTAATTTACCTCTGTAGATTCTAAAATACTGTGGCAGTTTGAATGGGAATGGCCCTCATAGTATTTGAATGCTTGGTCACCAGGGAATGGTATTATTAGGAGGTACAGCCTTGTTAAAGTACATGTGGCCTTGTTGGGGGAAATGTGTCCCAAACCCTGAGGGTGGGTTTGAGGTTTCAAATGCTCAAGGCAGGTCCAGCATCTCTCTCCTTCCTTCTGATCCAGATGTGGAACTTGCAGCTCCTTCTTTAGCACCATGTCTGCCCCTGTGCCACCATGCTTCCCACCATGCCTCCCACCGTGACAATAATGGACTAAACCTTTGAACCTGCAAGCCAGCCCCAACTAAATGTCATGGCATTTCTTCACAGCAATAGAAACTCTAACTAAGACAAATACATAAGGGGAAAGACCACAATTTTCTTACTATATATTCACAGCACAATTTTGATAGATTGTAGGTAATTGATAAATTACTTATTAAAAGAATAAAAAAGAAAAAAATTAATAATACCAGTTAACTTTTGAAGAAACATTAAGCTATTTCCACAGAAATAAAACCTATTTGCCAGTGTCTGATTCTTGCAATTTTTCCATTTTGTGGTACTTTGAGTAATAGGATCAAGAAAGCCACTTATCTGCGGGGTTCTATAAACAGGAAAAATAACCTCAAATTTTTACCCTTTTGTGTCAGTCTCCTAGCTCAGTGTGACAATTTAGTATGTGCCTGAAGCAAAGTGTGAAATATCACTAGATTTGAACTCGGGCCTGGCAGACTCTGAGCTACATGCTTACTCTCTGGGCTTTGCTGTCTTGCTCCTGGAAGCATTTCTTATTCATTCTCTCTTGCTGAACCCCTCCTGTGAATTATCATAACTTCTCTAGGCTACAACAGTCAATGTTGGATCTCATGGTGTTCTACGCTCACTTGTTGGGGATCCATATAGACCCCTCCTCCATTTCTCCAACTGACTTTATAGCAGGACAATAATAGTTGCTGTCTTCAGCTACACGAGGGCTTGGGTGGATCGCAGAGCATCAGTCACTTCTGCATCAGACAAATCTCTATTTAACGCTATACCATGGAATGACAGAGAAAAGCAGTAAGATCCATCAACAGGTTTCCCTGTGATCTGCAAGGAAGAGCAGTTGGGAGAGTAGGGCACCCAGGGAGTTATCCAATCCTTCCAGAGGGTTTGGTATTCTAATTACACTTACACGGGTCCTCTGCAGCCAACTGATCACAAAGGGAAACATTGCTTTATGAAAACAAACAAACAAACAAACAAACAAAACAACTGCAGATCCTTCTGAAAGAAAACTCTGCAGGTCTAACCAGAGGGCAGCATTATTTTGCAAAACAGAAGACACGTGCTAATATGATGGTGAAGGTTATAGACCAAACCACAGCCCAGTGTGACCTCCCAGGCAGCCTGTTTTCCTAACTGTAAGTTGCTACACTCTTTTTTCTTACTCACCTGTGAGCCTGCAGCCTAAGTGTCATACTGAGGAGGCCATCCCCTGTATTCACATCATTAACCACGTTGTCCTCCTAACTGGCTGTTCTTACACAAACCTGTCGGGGTTGCTGGATTTAGCAATTCTTTTAATGGTATGTTTCATGGCTTAACTACTTTTTTTCCTTGTATCCAACCCAAACTTCTACCTCTGTGCTGCTCTTGGCAAATTCTTCTCATAAGTCCTAAGGGTTGCCATAACCATGGAACCGACTTTCTCAGCCAGTCATTTCAAATGAGACTCCTCTGAGTCCATTTTCAAAGAAGTAGGCCAGAGTTGTAGAGAACAGACTTCCTGAGTGGTGATTTTCCAGTTCATCATTAATCACTTCCTTGTGAACAACTGGGAGAATGAATTTCATGTGACTGTAGGCAGATATCAAGCAAAAATCCTCTGCTGGGTCCTGTGAGGATGTAAGTAATTTCACGGAATGAAGAAAAAATAAGTTTCCCATTTTTCTAACCTGAGGTTTCTCCTTCCATTTTAAGGTCTCAATAGCTTTCAATTTTATCATTTCAATCAATCATGGGGAAATGATTCCACGGAGTTTATTTGTATAGCTGATAGAAAGCAAGAATGTTCCAGTGAGGAGGGTGTGTAAAAAGGTGTCACCAGTTCAATGGGGTCACCGTCTTTCCTGAGAAATAATTCCTACCCTACAAGTTAGATTTATTAAACCAGAGGTCTATGGCAGAGGGGAAAGTAATGAGCCATGTGGACCCCTGAGTTCTAAATTGCTCTCACTTACATGTGACCCAGCTCCCCATGATGAATTTATTATAGGCTACTGCCCATAACAAAGAGCTATTCACACAACAAAAGCAAAGTCTTCCAAGGGCAACCCCACACTTGACATGCAATTACTACCCCAGTATGCTTCAATGCTTTGATAGAGACTTTGACTTGTAATTGGTCTACAGTCTTTCCTTGGTAAACCAGGCAATTGTCCTACATCTTCTAGTAGCAGTGAGCTCGGAAACAAGATAGAATGTACAGCTCTTCCTTTGGCAGGTGTGGTTTCAAACAGAGCTGAGATGGATATAAGGGAACCTGAATTCTTCAGGAACACATAGCTGTGAACTAATGGAGACCAAGCTTAATTTTAAAGCTCTCCATCAACAAATACAGAAACAGTCCCCAAGGAAGCCAGCACAGCAAATGAATGCAAGCAGCACTTTGGGTATTGCTATGGAGATACTCTGAAACTCAACATGGTCTTTCCATCCTCAGACAGAAAACAGAGTTGCAGAATCCCAGGGTGGGAAGTACTAGACAAAGGACCTTACTATACTATACTTGAGAGACCACTTGGGAAGCAGTCTTCCTCCTCCTCCTCCTCCCCCTCCTCCTCCTCCTCTTCTTCCTCCTCCTCTTCTTTATCCTCTTCTCCTTCTCCTCCTCCTCCTTCTTTATTATTTTTGACTTAGCATATAATATAATGGATTTCATCATGGCAGTTTTCATACATATCAATATTTTTTTCTTATTATCTCCCTCAGCCACTCCCTTCCTCCTTCCTTTCCCCTTTTATCTGTTGGTCCCTTTCCTCATACCTGGTTGTCATCCCCTTCTGCCCTCACACCATGTATATTCCTTTACTTTTCTTTTTTTCTTCTCCCTTTAAGATTTTTTTCTACCTCACAGTTCCCTTCCTAATTTCATGATCATAACACACACACACACACACACACACACACACACACACAAATACAGGAACCACCTATGAGAAAGCCATGTGGTGTTTGTTTTCCTGAGTCTGACTTATTTCACTTAGAGGCGTGATCTCCAGGTACACTCACTTTCTTACAAATGGTTTAGTTTCATATTCTCATGACCAGTACAGCAATAAACACAGATGTGCAGGTATCACCATGGTAAAACTTAAGCATCTTTGAATATATAATGAGGAGCAGTCCAGCTTGGTATATGATACAGCAGTTCCAGTTTTGGGTATTTGAGGAACCTGTGTGCTGGTTACTATAATGACTGGACAAGTTTACATTCCAATCAGCAGTCTCTCTTCACCCAGTACTCAGCAACACTTGTTTGGGTTCTTGGGGTTAGTCAGTCTGATTGGGAGGAGGGGAAATCAGAAGTACATTTAGTTTGCATTTCCTGGGTGGGTAAGGATGTTAAAACCTTTTTCAAGTAAGTATTCATTGGGTATTTGTTTCTTTTTTAGAGAGCTGTGTATCTGGTTTGCTAATTTGTTTATTGTTTAGATATGTTGTTTTTGTGTGTTTTTATGGTTCTTTACATACCCTAGATGTTAACCCATCCTGTGTGGCTGTGTGTCTCCCTCTACACAGACATTCTTTTCACTCTGCTGATGGCTTCTATTGCTGTGTAAGAGCTTTTAGATCTCATGTAACCCCACTGGTCAATTCTTGGGTTGTTTTCTGTTTTCTAAGAGTCCTTTCCAGCAACGCTTTGCCCATGCATTATGGTTATGTGTTTTCTCTGCATTTCCTCTAGCCATTTCAATATTTCAGCTCTTCATTAAAGTCTTTGATCCATTTTGATTAAATTTTATATAGAATAAGAGAGATGAATCTAATTTCATTCTTCTACAGGTAGATATATATTTTCCATAGTACTAGTTATTGAAGATAGTCTCTTTGGAAAACTTGGTCAAAAAATAGGCGACTGCATCTATGTGAGTTTGTTTCTGGGTCCTCTATTTCATTCTATTCCATTGGCCTGATGTCTGATTTTGTATCCTTACCAACAGTTTTTGTTATTATGGCTCTTTAGGGTGACTTGAAATTGAGTATTTATGATCTTTCTAGCATTGTTCTATTTATGATTGCTTTTCTATTAGGAATTTCTGTATTTTCATACAAATTTCAGGGTACCTTTTTCTAGTTCTGTGAATCACTGAAAATTTGACAGGATTTTATTGAATCTATAGATAATTTTTAGTAATACAGCTGTTTTCACTCTTTTCAATTAATCCATGAATATGGGGACTCTTTCTGCCTTCTAGTGTCTTCTTCAATGGATGTATTAGAATTTTTTTCTGCTTGGGTCATATTTAAGCATATTTTAAATGACCCACACAAAGATGACCCAAACAAAAAAAAAATCAAAGATAGGGGTAGGAACGGAAAAGAATCTATTTCAATTCTTTTTGGCTTTGTTTTGCTTTGAGACAGGCTTTCATGAATCCTGGCCATGCTATCAACTTTCTGTGTAGCCATGGGATGACTTTACATTTATCCTAATCATCCTGCCTCTACCTTCCAAGTGCTGGGATTATAGGCATGTAGAGTCTCACAGGCTCAAGAACAGCTGAAGAAGAGCAACCTCATTATAGATTCTACTTCTTTCTGAGAGTTTCCTAAGAAATAGCATTCTTACAGTACTATGATTTCCTGAAAGGAGCTAGCTTACAGTTATGAAGAAATGTTATGGTTTCCCTAAAGTCCACAATTTAATGGAGACATGCCATTGTAAGGTGTCATGTTGAGCACTTGACCAGAGTTGGGAGGAAATACTCAATGGAGAGTAACTGCCCTCTGCTGAGAGTCCTCATAGAAGTCACCATAAGGATGGCTCCTGATATCAGCAATGGGAGTCTATCTGACCAATTTTTGTTTCCAAAGTAAAATCTTAAGGGAATTCACTATAGTCCTCTGAGACTGCTTCTTTGTCTTAGTTACTGCTCCACTGCTATGAAGAGACAGACATCATGATCATGGCAAGTTATAAAAGAAAACATCTAATTAATGGCTTGTTTACTGTTTCAGAGGGCGATGAGTCTTGATCTCCATGACCAGAAGCATGGCAGCAGGCAAACTGTTATGACACTAGAGCGGCAGCTGGGAATGTATATTTGATCCAGAAACTACATACTAGGCCCAGCATGGGTTTTTGAACCTCAAAGCCCACTCTCAGTGACATGCCTCCTCTAATAATGCAATGCTTCCTTCTTCTTCCCAAACAGTCCTTGTTACACTTGAAAACCACGAGGAGAAAGACCAGTTTCATAATTACTGAATTAAAATGAACTTTATTTAATACTGGCCAGGAAGATGGATGGATACAGGCTGGGTCCATGCCCAAGATTTCCAAAGAATATCCATGAGCTACATTGGTTAGATGCCTATGAAGGCCAAACCTGCAAAGTTACCTATTTTCCCGAATTTGTCCAAGTGGGGGCAAGAATAATCCTGACATACTTCCTGTCTATATACCTCCTGCCTATGTGTGAAACAGCGCATCCAGAGCATCTGAGTTAGTGAAGTTTGCTTAGGAAAGTGGAAACTTGTGGCTTATCATATAAACAATAGCTTCCAGCATCTCAGGAAGTAACTGTCCTTAAGCAAATGGAACTATTAGGTTAACTTTAGCCTTTACATACTCAAGATAGAAACCAGACACTCAAATATATGACCCTCTGGTGGCCATTTTCATTTACTTCATCACATGGCTAAAAGAAAAGTGGAAAGAAGTTGGTATGACTGTAGATCTCCTTTTAAACCAAGCAAGAGAGGACTTTATCTAAACATTTTATTTGCTCAGAGTAATGTTTACATTGGGGGGGGAAGCAAATGGGAAGGGTGCTCATTTGCTGTGTGGCAGTGATCTTGGAGGAAAGAGCCCAGAAAGTTGGAAAAAAAGAAGCAGCATGCTTCTGCCTTTAATATCATAAAATTGGTATTTCCATAATTAGGTTACTTGGTGAAAGTGATTTAGCAAATCAGATCTGCAAGAAAAGACAATCAGGAATGTGGTAAAACCAAAAAAAAAAAAAAAATGGTAACAAATGGCACTCTTGTGATAAGTCCACTTCAAAGTGCCGTACTTGCCCTAACATATGGTGAAAGACAAAGCCTTTGCTGACAATCTTGGTTCCAGGTGAGAATGAGAATTGGGAGAAAATAGAAACAGTAATATAGTTTCCACAGTTGTAGATGTTGGTTAAAATATTGACTTGATGTCTAACAGTACCTACTGCTTGCTTTAGAGTGGTTGAGAAAGACTGGAAAATTACACCCAGGCTGTCACTCAGGTTTCTGGAAGGTTACTGGAGATTATGTACTTTAGAGTCTGGGGAAGTGTAATTAAAAGACTGTGTGAACCTCCCCCTGTCTGAAGGAGCTATACACCCCTTTGCTATAAACCCTGGCCTGCATGACTGTGTGACAATCTCCTCGGTTTTCTCCCAGAGCCACAGACAGAGATGTTGGCACTTGTTATGGGATTTGTTGTACATTGTGTGACTTGTATAATTCTGAGATAGAAAATGCTGGAAACCCCATGTCCTGGTGATTTCACATTTTTACCCCTCAAGAGTGATTCATCTGTCATAGAAGGCAACCCTCTTAGTTCATATCTCAGAGGTCACACCTAGACACCGGCCCCTCAAACTTTCATGATGATCGCTGGTAGTCCCTGCTTTTCAAATTTCCCCTGGCTGCAGCTGCACACACATTTTAGCATCCTCAGTCTTCAACATCAGTCTCCAAAGACCAGAGTGACAAAAACTCTGCCCTAGGAGCCTCCTGGAGTCCTGAGACAGAACTCTGACCACTTTGGAAATCCTTGACCTTTCCTTCTGGTCTATGTAGAAACATAGATTAATCAGACTGAGAAAATTAACATCATTCAAATTTTTCTCTGGGTTCTCCTGTCTATCTTCTCCACAGTCTGAACATGTCAGGCCAACAGAAGCTTTTAAGTCTATCAGTAGCCCCTGGAACAAGTTTGTTGGACAGAGCTCAGAACATCTCTACTCCAGTTGCAATCAGAGTACTCTTGACCTATTCTCGTTTCAGTAATGTACTTCAGTGATCGTTTCCCTTGAGCTAAGGCTTCCATAGCTACGGTGCATTTGAAAACCTCCAGGTTAAATTATCTCTGAGGTTCTAAGATTCAGGATGTTAATTCCACAATCCAAACCTCACTGTTTTCATGGCAGGGACTGAACACCATCTCTTTGGTTTTAGAGAAGAGAAGTCAGCCTGGTCTAATTTCCTACACATTTTGCCTGACATGTGGAAGGATGCTGATGGGCTAAGACATCATCTGTCCTGGAAAGAATCCTTTGATGGGATAAAGTCTTAAATGATGTCTACTTAGACACCAACTGTACCAAGAGCTATTGGAACCGAATGTTAGCTCATCACATGGGACTATTTAAATCTAAACTAGTCAAAAAATAAATAAATATAATTTAAATTACAGTTTTATAGCCATGTCTCTGCAAGTTGTACTGTGTGAGTCTACACCAAGGTGTGACCATGGAGAAACAAACCATGTGTTTTCTGTCTGTGAGATAAATGCTGTGGTTGCTGAGCCTTTCTATCATGGTAGAAAATTCTTCTGGGTGAAAAGTTCTATGAAACATCACATCACTGATACTAAGAGACCTTAATAAAAAAAATCTAAAGAGGCAGTATGATCTGCCAGTTACCAGACTGAACCTCAGGACCTATACTCAACCAGATGGCATCCATGTCCTCACTCCCTGACATCTCTACTGTCTAAAGAGAGAGAGAGAACCCAGTACTAGGCGGCTCTAAAGTTTGAAAGGAGGCATTAAGTTTTATACACATTCAATCAGCTTCACGCATTTAAATAGAGACATTTAAACTCACATCAGGCACAAGCAGATGTGGTGGGAAATACTGTCAATTAGCGAGCAGCTAATTAATCTTCCTTTGCCACATACACTCTGGCAGGAGCTAGAAAGTGCTGTTTTGCTTCGAGCTGTGGGAGAGCTTGCTATGGAAACAATGCATGATTATAATGTTGATTTCTTGACTCTGTGAAGAAGCTGGCAGGATGGAGGGTGGAGGGCAGCTCTTGCCAGCAGCCACCCTGCAGTTAGAATGGAGAAGGATTAGAAAGTGGAAAGATACTTTAATTAGTGAACCAGGGCAATTTTTTTGATTCTTCACTTTTTATATAATAACCATATTTTATTCTCATAGCATCTCCCAATTCAGATATTCCACACTTTATCTTGTTATTTTGGAATCTATGTGTTGTTGTAGTTTGCAATATACTGAGAGCCAGATTCATGAGATGCCTATGACCCCCCAGGACCTGATTTTGGCTATTCTTCCTTAGTCCAAGTGCTCACTGCCTAGCTCTCAGATCATTTCTTCTTTCCTGGCACTATCACCCTGTGGCTGCCTCTGAGATGTCTATTTATAGGGAGATGGCCTTGAAAATGGCCAAAGAAAAGTTAGCATCTCCCTGCATCACTCCAGCCATAAGTGTAAGCCGTGTAAACATCCCAAACCTGGGAGCATGGACCCTGTGCAGGCATGATGCAGGCATGGGGCAGGTGAACATCATTTCATCCCAGAAACTGACTCCCAAGCTCAGTCATCGTATGGCAGACAAAGTCTTTGTGTTAGAAACATTTAAACCAACTGGATCAGTTAAAGGGCTTTGGCTCCCATCGCCTCTTAGCACTTGTTCTCTCTAGTTTTATGCTCAGGAATTTCTGTATGTATGAGCACTTGTCTGGCTTTTTCACTGGTCTAGATGATTCCTGATTTGTCACTGAAAGTCCATTTTACAGGAATCCGTTCTGACCATACTGCTTTCCCTAAGAGTAGGGAGAACTGAAAGCTTTCATGCCACTGTCAGGATCTCCCATTCATTTTTGTAACTAATATATCACATTAGATAGTGGTTTATTTTCATTATTGATTTGTTTGCTACCCCGTTTAGAATAGTAATGTAACCTTTCTGAAATGTAGTTTTTTCATCCATATAATGGAGTAATGTGTGTGTGTGTGTGTGTGTGTGCGTGGTGTGTAGGGATATGCAATTTCAAATAACTGCCAAAGAGGCAGTGTGGTTTGCCTGTCACCATGCTGTATCTCAGGTGTAGCACCAACCCATAATCCAGCAGACTCCATCTACACACACGCCCTGACTTTGTTGCTTTCATGAATAGATCGATGGATAGAAAAGAGAGAATGTATGGCACTATCTATGGCATAGTGAGTACCACTGGGGCATGAGAAATGAACATGTACTTGCCAAGTATATAGTATGTATTCTGTTTAGTAATATCCTTCTCAAAATGTAGAGTCAATCTAAAACTGAGAACAAGTATGTTGAAAATCCAATGTTTAGATTGCTAGGGCAACATTTTAATTTCATTCATTTAGTCATTTGTTCAAAAAGCATTTTTCATAAGTATACATATGAGACATTTATGTAATCTTGGCAAAAGAAAGACACAAACCTTCCTTTGAAACAGTTTAAAACAATACTACAGGAAATGTTTAAGTGATGGATAAATAATTAGAAACTGCAAAATTAATAACAGACATATACATGCAAATCTCTTTGTATGTCTATATGATCTATGATGTCTAGAGGCTGTTGTTATGCTTTGGTTATAACTGAGAAAAGCTCATGAAATAAGTAGAACTTGATGAGCCTGGAGAGTGCTCCATTTGGAGAGTGGAGAAATCTAATACTAGACACAGGACGATTTACCTTCAGGGAGCTTATGCAGGCAATGAAAACAGAAACACGTGAATACATAGTGTCAGGATGTGCTGAGTACACTAAAGAAAAATAAAGTAGGAAAGAGGAAAGAAAGTGAGAGGTAGCAGTAACAGAACCGCTGTCATGGGTACAGACTCCAAGGAAGCCTGTTCTAAACTGTTGTGTCATTTGAGCAGAGACCTGGAGACAGTAAAGGAAAGAGCCAGAAAAAAATGTCATGGAACCTTGTTCATATAGAGATAACATCAAGGGCTAAGTCTGAGGAAGGTCAGAAGGCCAGCCAGGCATTATGAACTAAGCGAAGAGTAAGAGAATATGCTCTCAGAAGGGGTAAGCAGAAGCTAGCTCCAGCAGAGCCAGATGCACCATGATAATAACTTTGAATTTCCTTATAGCTATATGCTGCAGGGCATTTGGGACTTTGGGAAATTAGGGACATGATTTTGTTTTAAAGGTTCCTTTGACTAGTGAATGAAGAACTTAAGGAAGTAAAAACTGGGACAATAACTATTCAGTGATGATGATGATGATGACGATGACGATGACGATGACGATGACAATGACCATAACGATGTTAAAGAGCCAAGAGCTATTTTAAATGTTTCTCATATGTTGGTATATTTAATACTACCAAAACTCTATGAGGGATTACTGTGCTAATCTCTGCCTTATAGGTGAGGGAAATAAAGTTTGTAGAGTCAGAGAGTAAGTGATTAGGATGGGATGTGAGCTCATGGTTTTCCCATGTCTCTAAGGAACACTCAGTAGTTGCGATGCTGGTGATTTAAAGTTAAGACTACAGATATATGTTGAAGGTAAAGCCAATAGGATATACTGATGGGTTAGATGGAGTGTTAGAAAGTAAATAGCTTGGGAGAGGGAATAGAAAAACAAAGATGTATGTATATATTCTACGGTTTAAATATTTGTGTCTCTTCAAAATTTATGTTGAAATTGAATTCACAATGCAACTGCTTTAAGAGGTGAAACTTTGTAGACAGTTGAAACTAGACAGTTGTAAGTCCATGAAGGCGGCATCTTGCTGGGGGTCCGAGGAAGAAACGTTCATATTAGGTGTCAAGTCTTGATTTTAGAATTCTCACCTTTGAAATGATAATCTGTAAGCTTCTGCAGTTCATATATTTCACAGTCTTGGGTATTTTGTTATAGCGTCTGGAATAACTCTGCATGCTTTGCAATGAAGATCCCAGGAGGAAACGGTAGGAGGAAACCTTTCCCACTTTGTTCATTTAATTGTTTTTATGTGCAAGCATTATATAGTCCATGTGACTATTTTAAGCCAAAGTTCAAGTATTAAATATTACCAATTTATCACCAATAAAGCTACAGTGTTATTTCAGCAACAAATAAACGTTAAGAAATGAGTATCCCCACAGTGACTGTTAAGCAAAGATAGCAGGACATTTGGGAGACCATAAAACACTCTCCATTGCCTTTTGATGTTTCCTGAGTGAAACATGAACATCCCTGGAGTATAGTAGTGAAACAGCCTGAAGACTGAAAGACAAAGGGGAAAAGAATCATTCTTATAGATGACATTTTTCTAGTAATATATGCTTGCTAGTGATCCAATCACTTAGCAGTATTCTGAAGGCCCGTCATATATGATCACTCTAATAGCAAATGGAGGAAGGGCATCTCTAAAGGTTAAAACATAGCCCCTGCCCTCAACAAACCTCTGATCATATGTGAAATAGAAATCCAAAATACAAAAAAAATCCTATTTTTTTATCTGTAAAGAAAAAAAAATTCCATTCATTCACGTGATCTACGGTTATTCTCAGTGATGGCTCCTAACTGTGATCAGCGAACAGTGTATGAGCTCATGTGACTTTATGGTTCTGAGAAGACTGGAGTATGGATCTTGGTGTTTGAACACAAAGGAAATCATGGATGATAGGAGAGGATCTGTTTGAACAGGGAAAGCTGGTGTGAGCAGAGTGGGATTGGTGAATTGGCCTCTGTAGTTCTCTCTGTCTCTCTGTCTCTCTGTCTCTGTCTCTGTCTCTTTCTCTCTCTCTCCTTCCCTCCCTCCATCCTTTCCTCCCTCCCTTCCTCTCCTCTTTTTCAACATGGCAGGTTTTTTTAAAATTTATTTTATTACTTTTAGTGTTTCACTCACATATATTGATTGTCAACAGAATGGGTTTTGCTGAGACACTTTCATGCCTGCCCCCCTCCCCCCCCACCCCGGTTCACTGAAGTGTTCTTCGATCTTTGCACACTAGGGGAAGCATCTTTTCCTCTCCATTAGGATTGTTGAATAATGCATTCTTCTATCCTTCAGCTCATAACATTAGTGTGTTAACCATGGTGGGTGTTGTCAACGCTGGAATGTAGCAGCAAATATAAATAAACGGACACAACAAAGTTATAGGAACTCAGGACTGCCCACTTGAAGGATGTCGAATCAAGATTGAAATTCCCCTACACCTGGATTCCATCTGCATTATCCCCAGCCCTTTTCTCTGCTTTCCTTACCGAAACACAGGTGAATGTCTCCAGGAGGTCTCCACATATGGAGGTTGCAGACATTGGAGCTGCAGGATGGAATCCACCAGCCGCGGTGGCACCATGCTCACCAACCTTAAAACTCATTTTCAGCTTCCCATCAATGATCCATGAAATGAATGTTGGCGAACCGGAGTCATGGATAAACTTTACCCCAACGGCTATGCCAGATACCCCGTAGCTGACCTACATGTCTCCTGTGATCTTGTCCCTGCCCTCAAATCTGCCTTTACCCATGCTAATATTATCCAACAGGAAAACCAGTCTCAGGAGGAACTACAAGCTACCCTCTCCTGGCTACAGCACATCCAATATGCAACGGACTTCCTTCCCTTAACAACCCACCCCAATTCTTCTCAATGCTTTTTCTGTGCCTCTCTCTCCTGATCATTATTAACAGCTGTTCCCATTGACTTTTCCTTTTACAACCTCCATGGACCCCTGCCCATGAGGAAAACACAGGACATTCCACAGGACAGGTGGCATTTAATGCTCATTTTAGACTTCTCAGGGAAAGTTCTCTATAGACATTTTTCCACTCAGTACATTAAGGGAGGGGAATTATGCCTATAGACTAGATAAGCCTGGATTAAATGTGATCATCTCTTCTCTTAATTGTAGAGTCCTGAAACTCACCTACTAACTAAAAATGGGGTGGCAAGTATTTTGCAGGGCTATTTTGAAGGTTAATTAAGATGGATATAAAGGTCATATGTCAGATCTATCACACTGGAAGCACCCAGTAATAATACTCAAGACTTGGGATATACACACTTACAGCTCATCACTGTGTGTCCCTAAGGGACCAGCTGTTCCATGATGGTCCTCACTTCCCTTCAAACTGCCCCCCTTCCACCTCACCAGTGACCACAATCTCTGGACTGCATTTATCTCCTCCAGGATATAGATACAGAACTTCCATTCCCTGTGAGGATCTTTTCATCTGTACATCTGTATGTGGCACAGAACCTTACTATAAATCCTTAAAGCTGATCCCAGCATCTTAAATTTACACTGATAACAATAATGACACATAACCCATATTTATGGATCACCAGCTCTCTGTCAGGGGCTATATGCTAATCAGTCTACATAAATTAATATGCTGGAATGTTCTATGACATATGGAAGTTTCTTTCAAACACTTTATTCATAATTACTTATGCTTCTTGTCATAAACAGTAAAATACAAAAGTTCAATAACTTCCTTTAAACCACTAAATCAAAATGATTTAAATCAAAACACATATCTAAAATTACTGTATTTGTTTAGGCATGTCCTAGACATTGTACAAAAGAAACTGACAGAAGATAATTCTTGTCAGTAAGAATTTACTACCCGGAGAAGGCCAATCAATATCCTGGATCACTGAGGATCGGTCCATAATTATATTCTGCAGCAGCAGGCGTCAATCTTTCAGAGATGTCAGAAAAGTAAGAAAAAGATGAAGTACATAAAACCTCCATTAGCAGGAATCCAGCTAATTGTAACAGTCAACCCCCCCTCTCCCTCATCTTCCCCCTGCCATCAAGTTCTGTTGCCTATTTTTAGGACACAGCAACAAACGACAATTCTTCTCATCAGGGAGGTAGCTGATGTAGCTGATGTTTGTAATTCCGTGGACGTGCTGGTAGGTGGTTGTCTCAGAGGGAGAATGAGTGACGGGAGCTGCCAGCAGACACAGGAAAGGAATACAAATAATTTTCCTTGAAGAGATGCGAGCAAGAGCTTTCCTGAAAGAAGACAGGGGTACAGGGGAAGGGGCCTTGCAGAAAGGCTATGGTTAGAGATACTGCTTTTTTCACTCCTACCTGTTTTAACCTGGAGCATAAACCAGTGATGCTAAGAGACTGGCTGACGGCACACTGAGTCCTCCTGGATTGAAGTGGGGAGTGTTATGTGTGTGGGAAACCTTCTTTTCCCTCCTGTGATATTTCTTCATAGTTTTAGGAATGTAACATAGACTTTTTCTGCTCTTGTATCTACCGCTCCAGGTGCTGCCCAGAGCAAATTATTTTTTAGCTGCATCAAGGTGATGCATTTTGCCCCAGGGATGTTTACCTGCATCTTTCATCTCCTCAGGAGCTAGTGAGAGTCAGTCTTGCACATTGCTGGGTAAAAGATGTCGGCTGTAGTGAAGCACTCCATGCAGGAGTCTCTGAGATCTGGGCATCCCAAGGAGACCCAGATTCCATTCTGTTTGAAGTCTGATTCGCACCGCTAAGCAACACCCAGATGTGAAAGCTACACTTGTACAAGTTTGTGCTACACGGCTCAAGGGAATGAGCTACTTCATGATGGTCCAAGATTCACCACAGACTCTCATTCTGTCTTCCAAGGGACCCCTTATGATCACAGATGCTTTTGATAATCAAAAATCCCTAAGTTCTAAGTAATCAAGCAAGAGGATGACCAACCTTCTTTTCTACTTTATCCAGGTAGAAAGTAAATACAACACAGCTGTCATATTCTAAGACAGGATGTGAAAGACAATTATCTGTGCATTAAATTTGATTTCACAAATCTACTTATTTGAGGTTTGTACTATAGAAATTGCATAGCCTATCATAATCCAGGAATAATAAATCATAGTTTGGCTACCCATTTGCTATCAACCTTCTATGCCAAAAATTATCTTACAAAGTTTCCATTTCGGTAAGAGTCTGAATACTCATCCTATGAGTCAAAAATGTATTAGTTGAAAGAGAACAGTGGTTAGATAGTTTAACTTGTAATTCATGACTACCCCCAGATAATACAGGCAAATAGAAGTAAAAATCAAGTGGGATACACAGACTATTAACATATTTCAAGGTGAGTGAAGACTGGAAAAATTAAGCCAGACTTACAGCCAAGAGTAGCAATACATTTCTGTAATGTTAGTTCTCTCACTCTGGAGGTTGAGAACAGGAACTCTGGGAGTTTAATTGCCACCCTGAGCTTAGTAAAACTCTATCTCTAAAAGAGAGAAGAAAAGAAAAAGAAAGGAAGGGAAGGGAAGGGAAGGGAAGGGAAGGGAAGGGAAGGG